>NW_027143948.1:0-44648 GCF_026170545.1 Melanerpes formicivorus
TATTCCTGTGCTGAGATACAGGCTGCTCCAACCTGCTGTAAAATGCTTGATTTCGAGAGTGAGCGAAACTAATGAAAACATTGTTGGGGTAAAACCTAAAGGGAAAGACCTAGCACCAAATCCAATTTGCCATCTGATCTAACTTCTGGAGGCAGTCAAAATGATCCTTAGAATTCTTCCCTACCTTATTCCTGTGCTGAGATACAGGCTGCTCCAACCTGCTGTAAAATGCTTGATTTCGAGAGTGAGCGAAACTAATGAAAACATTGTTGGGGTAAAACCTAAAGGGAAAGACCTAGCACCAAATCCAATTTGCCATCTGATCTAACTTCTGGAGGCAGTCAAAATTGATCCTTAGAATTCTTCCCTACCTTATTCCTGTGCTGAGATACAGGCTGCTCCAACCTGCTGTAAAATGCTTGATTTCGAGAGTGAGCAAAACTAATGAAAACATTGTTGGGGTAAAACCTAAAGGGAAAGACCTAGCACCAAATCCAATTTGCCATCTGATCTAACTTCTGGAGGCAGTCAAAATGATCCTTAGAATTCTTCCCTACCTTATTCCTGTGCTGAGATACAGGCTGCTCCAACCTGCTGTAAAATGCTTGATTTCGAGAGTGAGCGAAACTAATGAAAACATTGTTGGGGTAAAACCTAAAGGGAAAGACCTAGCACCAAATCCAATTTGCCATCTGATCTAACTTCTGGAGGCAGTCAAAATGATCCTTAGAATTCTTCCCTACCTTATTCCTGTGCTGAGATACAGGCTGCTCCAACCTGCTGTAAAATGCTTGATTTCGAGAGTGAGCGAAACTAATGAAAACATTGTTGGGGTAAAACCTAAAGGGAAAGACCTAGCACCAAATCCAATTTGCCATCTGATCTAACTTCTGGAGGCAGTCAAAATGATCCTTAGAATTCTTCCCTACCTTATTCCTGTGCTGAGATACAGGCTGCTCCAACCTGCTGTAAAATGCTTGATTTCGAGAGTGAGCGAAACTAATGAAAACATTGTTGGGGTAAAACCTAAAGGGAAAGACCTAGCACCAAATCCAATTTGCCATCTGATCTAACTTCTGGAGGCAGTCAAAATGATCCTTAGAATTCTTCCCTACCTTATTCCTGTGCTGAGATACAGGCTGCTCCAACCTGCTGTAAAATGCTTGATTTCGAGAGTGAGCGAAACTAATGAAAACATTGTTGGGGTAAAACCTAAAGGGAAAGACCTAGCACCAAATCCAATTTGCCATCTGATCTAACTTCTGGAGGCAGTCAAAATGATCCTTAGAATTCTTCCCTACCTTATTCCTGTGCTGAGATACAGGCTGCTCCAACCTGCTGTAAAATGCTTGATTTCGAGAGTGAGCGAAACTAATGAAAACATTGTTGGGGTAAAACCTAAAGGGAAAGACCTAGCACCAAATCCAATTTGCCATCTGATCTAACTTCTGGAGGCAGTCAAAATGATCCTTAGAATTCTTCCCTACCTTATTCCTGTGCTGAGATACAGGCTGCTCCAACCTGCTGTAAAATGCTTGATTTCGAGAGTGAGCGAAACTAATGAAAACATTGTTGGGGTAAAACCTAAAGGGAAAGACCTAGCACCAAATCCAATTTGCCATCTGATCTAACTTCTGGAGGCAGTCAAAATGATCCTTAGAATTCTTCCCTACCTTATTCCTGTGCTGAGATACAGGCTGCTCCAACCTGCTGTAAAATGCTTGATTTCGAGAGTGAGCGAAACTAATGAAAAACATTGTTGGGGTAAAACCTAAAGGGAAAGACCTAGCACCAAATCCAATTTGCCATCTGATCTAACTTCTGGAGGCAGTCAAAATGATCCTTAGAATTCTTCCCTACCTTATTCCTGTGCTGAGATACAGGCTGCTCCAACCTGCTGTAAAATGCTTGATTTCGAGAGTGAGCGAAACTAATGAAAACATTGTTGGGGTAAAACCTAAAGGGAAAGACCTAGCACCAAATCCAATTTGCCATCTGATCTAACTTCTGGAGGCAGTCAAAATGATCCTTAGAATTCTTTCCCTACCTTATTCCTGTGCTGAGATACAGGCTGCTCCAACCTGCTGTAAAATGCTTGATTTCGAGAGTGAGCGAAACTAATGAAAACATTGTTGGGGTAAAACCTAAAGGGAAAGACCTAGCACCAAATCCAATTTGCCATCTGATCTAACTTCTGGAGGCAGTCAAAATGAGTATTTGAATTCTTCCCTACCTTATTCCTGTGCTGAGATACAGGCTGCTCCAACCTGCTGTAAAATGCTTGATTTCGAGAGTGAGCGAAACTAATGAAAACATTGTTGGGGTAAAACCTAAAGGGAAAGACCTAGCACCAAATCCAATTTGCCATCTGATCTAACTTCTGGAGGCAGTCAAAATGAGTATTTGAATTCTTCCCTACCTTATTCCTGTGCTGAGATACAGGCTGCTCCAACCTGCTGTAAAATGCTTGATTTCGAGAGTGAGCGAAACTAATGAAAACATTGTTGGGGTAAAACCTAAAGGGAAAGACCTAGCACCAAATCCAATTTGCCATCTGATCTAACTTCTGGAGGCAGTCAAAATGATCCTTAGAATTCTTCCCTACCTTATTCCTGTGCTGAGATACAGGCTGCTCCAACCTGCTGTAAAATGCTTGATTTCGAGAGTGAGCGAAACTAATGAAAACATTGTTGGGGTAAAACCTAAAGGGAAAGACCTAGCACCAAATCCAATTTGCCATCTGATCTAACTTCTGGAGGCAGTCAAAATGATCCTTAGAATTCTTCCCTACCTTATTCCTGTGCTGAGATACAGGCTGCTCCAACCTGCTGTAAAATGCTTGATTTCGAGAGTGAGCGAAACTAATGAAAACATTGTTGGGGTAAAACCTAAAGGGAAAGACCTAGCACCAAATCCAATTTGCCATCTGATCTAACTTCTGGAGGCAGTCAAAATGATCCTTAGAATTCTTCCCTACCTTATTCCTGTGCTGAGATACAGGCTGCTCCAACCTGCTGTAAAATGCTTGATTTCGAGAGTGAGCAAAACTAATGAAAACATTGTTGGGGTAAAACCTAAAGGGAAAGACCTAGCACCCAAATCCAATTTGCCATCTGATCTAACTTCTGGAGGCAGTCAAAATGATCCTTAGAATTCTTCCCTACCTTATTCCTGTGCTGAGATACAGGCTGCTCCAACCTGCTGTAAAATGCTTGATTTCGAGAGTGAGCGAAACTAATGAAAACATTGTTGGGGTAAAACCTAAAGGGAAAGACCTAGCACCAAATCCAATTTGCCATCTGATCTAACTTCTGGAGGCAGTCAAAATGATCCTTAGAATTCTTCCCTACCTTATTCCTGTGCTGAGATACAGGCTGCTCCAACCTGCTGTAAAATGCTTGATTTCGAGAGTGAGCGAAACTAATGAAAACATTGTTGGGGTAAAACCTAAAGGGAAAGACCTAGCACCAAATCCAATTTGCCATCTGATCTAACTTCTGGAGGCAGTCAAAATGAGTATTTGAATTCTTCCCTACCTTATTCCTGTGCTGAGATACAGGCTGCTCCAACCTGCTGTAAAATGCTTGATTTCGAGAGTGAGCGAAACTAATGAAAACATTGTTGGGGGTAAAACCTAAAGGGAAAGACCTAGCACCAAATCCAATTTGCCATCTGATCTAACTTCTGGAGGCAGTCAAAATGATCCTTAGAATTCTTCCCTACCTTATTCCTGTGCTGAGATACAGGCTGCTCCAACCTGCTGTAAAATGCCTGATTTCGAGAGTGTGAGCGAAACTAATGAAAACATTGTTGGGGTAAAACCTAAAGGGAAAGACCTAGCACCAAATCCAATTTGCCATCTGATCTAACTTCTGGAGGCAGTCAAAATGATCCTTAGAATTCTTCCCTACCTTATTCCTGTGCTGAGATACAGGCTGCTCCAACCTGCTGTAAATGCTTGATTTCGAGAGTGAGCGAAACTAATGAAAACATTGTTGGGGTAAAACCTAAAGGGAAAGACCTAGCACCAAATCCAATTTGCCATCTGATCTAACTTCTGGAGGCAGTCAAAATGAGTATTTGAATTCTTCCCTACCTTATTCCTGTGCTGAGATACAGGCTGCTCCAACCTGCTGTAAAATGCTTGATTTCGAGAGTGAGCGAAACTAATGAAAACATTGTTGGGGTAAAACCTAAAGGGAAAGACCTAGCACCAAATCCAATTTGCCATCTGATCTAACTTCTGGAGGCAGTCAAAATGATCCTTAGAATTCTTCCCTACCTTATTCCTGTGCTGAGATACAGGCTGCTCCAACCTGCTGTAAAATGCTTGATTTCGAGAGTGAGCGAAACTAATGAAAACATTGTTGGGGTAAAACCTAAAGGGAAAGACCTAGCACCAAATCCAATTTGCCATCTGATCTAACTTCTGGAGGCAGTCAAAATGATCCTTAGAATTCTTCCCTACCTTATTCCTGTGCTGAGATACAGGCTGCTCCAACCTGCTGTAAAATGCTTGATTTCGAGAGTGAGCGAAACTAATGAAAACATTGTTGGGGTAAAACCTAAAGGGAAAGACCTAGCACCAAATCCAATTTGCCATCTGATCTAACTTCTGGAGGCAGTCAAAATGATCCTTAGAATTCTTCCCTACCTTATTCCTGTGCTGAGATACAGGCTGCTCCAACCTGCTGTAAAATGCTTGATTTCGAGAGTGAGCGAAACTAATGAAAACATTGTTGGGGTAAAACCTAAAGGGAAAGACCTAGCACCAAATCCAATTTGCCATCTGATCTAACTTCTGGAGGCAGTCAAAATGATCCTTAGAATCTTCCCTACCTTATTCCTGTGCTGAGATACAGGCTGCTCCAACCTGCTGTAAAATGCTTGATTTCGAGAGTGAGCGAAACTAATGAAAACATTGTTGGGGTAAAACCTAAAGGGAAAGACCTAGCACCAAATCCAATTTGCCATCTGATCTAACTTCTGGAGGCAGTCAAAATGATCCTTAGAATCTTCCCTACCTTATTCCTGTGCTGAGATACAGGCTGCTCCAACCTGCTGTAAAATGCTTGATTTCGAGAGTGAGCGAAACTAATGAAAACATTGTTTGGGGTAAAACCTAAAGGGAAAGACCTAGCACCAATCCAATTTGCCATCTGATCTAACTTCTGGAGGCAGTCAAAATGAGTATTTGAATTCTTCCCTACCTTATTCCTGTGCTGAGATACAGGCTGCTCCAACCTGCTGTAAAATGCTTGATTTCGAGAGTGAGCGAAACTAATGAAAACATTGTTGGGGTAAAACCAAAGGGAAAGACCTAGCACCAAATCCAATTTGCCATCTGATCTAACTTCTGGGAGGCAGTCAAAATGATCCTTAGAATTCTTCCCTACCTTATTCCTGTGCTGAGATACAGGCTGCTCCAACCTGCTGTAAAATGCTTGATTTCGAGAGTGAGCGAAACTAATGAAAACATTGTTGGGGTAAAAACCTAAAGGGAAAGACCTAGCACCAAATCCAATTTGCCATCTGATCTAACTTCTGGAGGCAGTCAAAATGATCCTTAGAATTCTTCCCTACCTTATTCCTGTGCTGAGATACAGGCTGCTCCAACCTGCTGTAAAATGCTTGATTTCGAGAGTGAGCGAAACTAATGAAAACATTGTTGGGGTAAAACCTAAAGGGAAAGACCTAGCACCAAATCCAATTTGCCATCTGATCTAACTTCTGGAGGCAGTCAAAATGAGTATTTGAATCTTCCCTACCTTATTCCTGTGCTGAGATACAGGCTGCTCCAACCTGCTGTAAAATGCTTGATTTCGAGAGTGAGCGAAACTAATGAAAACATTGTTGGGGTAAAACCTAAAGGGAAAGACCTAGCACCAAATCCAATTTGCCATCTGATCTAACTTCTGGAGGCAGTCAAAATGAGTATTTTGAATTCTTCCCTACCTTATTCCTGTGCTGAGATACAGGCTGCTCCAACCTGCTGTAAAATGCTTGATTTCGAGAGTGAGCGAAACTAATGAAAACATTGTTGGGGTAAAACCTAAAGGGAAAGACCTAGCACCAAATCCAATTTGCCATCTGATCTAACTTCTGGAGGCAGTCAAAATGATCCTTAGAATTCTTCCCTACCTTATTCCTGTGCTGAGATACAGGCTGCTCCAACCTGCTGTAAAATGCTTGATTTCGAGAGTGAGCGAAACTAATGAAAACATTGTTGGGGTAAAACCTAAAGGGAAAGACCTAGCACCAAATCCAATTTGCCATCTGATCTAACTTCTGGAGGCAGTCAAAATGATCCTTAGAATTCTTCCCTACCTTATTCCTGTGCTGAGATACAGGCTGCTCCAACCTGCTGTAAAATGCTTGATTTCGAGAGTGAGCGAAACTAATGAAAACATTGTTGGGGTAAAACCTAAAGGGAAAGACCTAGCACCAAATCCAATTTGCCATCTGATCTAACTTCTGGAGGCAGTCAAAATGATCCTTAGAATTCTTCCCTACCTTATTCCTGTGCTGAGATACAGGCTGCTCCAACCTGCTGTAAAATGCTTGATTTCGAGAGTGAGCAAAACTAATGAAAACATTGTTGGGGTAAAACCTAAAGGGAAAGACCTAGCACCAAATCCAATTTGCCATCTGATCTAACTTCTGGAGGCAGTCAAAATGATCCTTAGAATTCTTCCCTACCTTATTCCTGTGCTGAGATACAGGCTGCTCCAACCTGCTGTAAAATGCTTGATTTCGAGAGTGAGCGAAACTAATGAAAACATTGTTGGGGTAAAAACCTAAAGGGAAAGACCTAGCACCAAATCCAATTTGCCATCTGATCTAACTTCTGGAGGCAGTCAAAATGATCCTTAGAATTCTTCCCTACCTTATTCCTGTGCTGAGATACAGGCTGCTCCAACCTGCTGTAAAATGCTTGATTTCGAGAGTGAGCGAAACTAATGAAAACATTGTTGGGGTAAAAACCTAAAGGGAAAGACCTAGCACCAAATCCAATTTGCCATCTGATCTAACTTCTGGAGGCAGTCAAAATGATCCTTAGAATTCTTCCTACCTTATTCCTGTGCTGAGATACAGGCTGCTCCAACCTGCTGTAAAATGCTTGATTTCGAGAGTGAGCGAAACTAATGAAAACATTGTTGGGGTAAAACCTAAAGGGAAAGACCTAGCACCAAATCCAATTTGCCATCTGATCTAACTTCTGGAGGCAGTCAAAATGATCCTTAGAATTCTTCCCTACCTTATTCCTGTGCTGAGATACAGGCTGCTCCAACCTGCTGTAAAATGCCTGATTTCGAGAGTGAGCGAAACTAATGAAAACATTGTTGGGGGTAAAACCTAAAGGGAAAGACCTAGCACCAAATCCAATTTGCCATCTGATCTAACTTCTGGAGGCAGTCAAAATGATCCTTAGAATTCTTCCCTACCTTATTCCTGTGCTGAGATACAGGCTGCTCCAACCTGCTGTAAAATGCTTTGATTTCGAGAGTGAGCGAAACTAATGAAAACATTGTTGGGGTAAAACCTAAAGGGAAAGACCTAGCACCAAATCCAATTTGCCATCTGATCTAACTTCTGGAGGCAGTCAAAATGAGTATTTGAATTCTTCCCTACCTTATTCCTGTGCTGAGATACAGGCTGCTCCAACCTGCTGTAAAATGCTTGATTTCGAGAGTGAGGCGAAACTAATGAAAACATTGTTGGGGTAAAACCTAAAGGGAAAGACCTAGCACCAAATCCAATTTGCCATCTGATCTAACTTCTGGAGGCAGTCAAAATGATCCTGTAGAATTCTTCCCTACCTTATTCCTGTGCTGAGATACAGGGCTGCTCCAACCTGCTGTAAAATGCTTGATTTCGAGAGTGAGCGAAACTAATGAAAACATTGTTGGGGTAAAACCTAAAGGGAAAGACCTAGCACCAAATCCAATTTGCCATCTGATCTAACTTCTGGAGGCAGTCAAAATGATCCTTAGAATTCTTCCCTACCTTATTCCTGTGCTGAGATACAGGCTGCTCCAACCTGCTGTAAAATGCTTGATTTCGAGAGTGAGCGAAACTAATGAAAACATTGTTGGGGTAAAACCTAAAGGGAAAGACCTAGCACCAAATCCAATTTGCCATCTGATCTAACTTCTGGAGGCAGTCAAAATGATCCTTAGAATTCTTCCCTACCTTATTCCTGTGCTGAGATACAGGCTGCTCCAACCTGCTGTAAAATGCTTGATTTCGAGAGTGAGCGAAACTAATGAAAACATTGTTGGGGTAAAACCTAAAGGGAAAGACCTAGCACCAAATCCAATTTGCCATCTGATCTAACTTCTGGAGGCAGTCAAAATGATCCTTAGAATTCTTCCCTACCTTATTCCTGTGCTGAGATACAGGCTGCTCCAACCTGCTGTAAAATGCTTGATTTCGAGAGTGAGCGAAACTAATGAAAACATTGTTGGGGTAAAACCTAAAGGGAAAGACCTAGCACCAAATCCAATTTGCCATCTGATCTAACTTCTGGAGGCAGTCAAAATGATCCTTAGAATTCTTCCCTACCTTATTCCTGTGCTGAGATACAGGCTGCTCCAACCTGCTGTAAAATGCTTGATTTCGAGAGTGAGCGAAACTAATGAAAACATTGTTGGGGTAAAACCTAAAGGGAAAGACCTAGCACCAAATCCAATTTGCCATCTGATCTAACTTCTGGAGGCAGTCAAAATGATCCTTAGAATTCTTCCCTACCTTATTCCTGTGCTGAGATACAGGCTGCTCCAACCTGCTGTAAAATGCTTGATTTCGAGAGTGAGCGAAACTAATGAAAACATTGTTGGGGTAAAACCTAAAGGGAAAGACCTAGCACCAAATCCAATTTGCCATCTGATCTAACTTCTGGAGGCAGTCAAAATGAGTATTTGAATTCTTCCCTACCTTATTCCTGTGCTGAGATACAGGCTGCTCCAACCTGCTGTAAAATGCTTGATTTCGAGAGTGAGCGAAACTAATGAAAACATTGTTGGGGTAAAACCTAAAGGGAAAGACCTAGCACCAAATCCAATTTGCCATCTGATCTAACTTCTGGAGGCAGTCAAAATGAGTATTTGAATTCTTCCCTACCTTATTCCTGTGCTGAGATACAGGCTGCTCCAACCTGCTGTAAAATGCTTGATTTCGAGAGTGAGCGAAACTAATGAAAAACATTGTTGGGGTAAAACCTAAAGGGAAAGACCTAGCACCAAATCCAATTTGCCATCTGATCTAACTTCTGGAGGCAGTCAAAATGATCCTTAGAATTCTTCCCTACCTTATTCCTGTGCTGAGATACAGGCTGCTCCAACCTGCTGTAAAATGCTTGATTTCGAGAGTGAGCGAAACTAATGAAAACATTGTTGGGGTAAAACCTAAAGGGAAAGACCTAGCACCAAATCCAATTTGCCATCTGATCTAACTTCTGGAGGCAGTCAAAATGATCCTTAGAATTCTTCCCTACCTTATTCCTGTGCTGAGATACAGGCTGCTCCAACCTGCTGTAAAATGCTTGATTTCGAGAAGTGAGCGAAACTAATGAAAACATTGTTGGGGTAAAACCTAAAGGGAAAGACCTAGCACCAAATCCAATTTGCCATCTGATCTAACTTCTGGAGGCAGTCAAAATGATCCTTAGAATTCTTCCCTACCTTATTCCTGTGCTGAGATACAGGCTGCTCCAACCTGCTGTAAAATGCTTGATTTCGAGAGTGAGCAAAAACTAATGAAAACATTGTTGGGGTAAAACCTAAAGGGAAAGACCTAGCACCAAATCCAATTTGCCATCTGATCTAACTTCTGGAGGCAGTCAAAATGATCCTTAGAATTCTTCCCTACCTTATTCCTGTGCTGAGATACAGGCTGCTCCAACCTGCTGTAAAATGCTTGATTTCGAGAGTGAGCGAAACTAATGAAAACATTGTTGGGGTAAAACCTAAAGGGAAAGACCTAGCACCAAATCCAATTTGCCATCTGATCTAACTTCTGGAGGCAGTCAAAATGATCCTTAGAATTCTTCCCTACCTTATTCCTGTGCTGAGATACAGGCTGCTCCAACCTGCTGTAAAATGCTTGATTTCGAGAGTGAGTGAAACTAATGAAAACATTGTTGGGGTAAAACCTAAAGGGAAAGACCTAGCACCAAATCCAATTTGCCATCTGATCTAACTTCTGGAGGCAGTCAAAATGAGTATTTGAATTCTTCCCTACCTTATTCCTGTGCTGAGATACAGGCTGCTCCAACCTGCTGTAAAATGCTTGATTTCGAGAGTGAGCGAAACTAATGAAAACATTGTTGGGGTAAAACCTAAAGGGAAAGACCTAGCACCAAATCCAATTTGCCATCTGATCTAACTTCTGGAGGCAGTCAAAATGATCCTTAGAATTCTTCCCTACCTTATTCCTGTGCTGAGATACAGGCTGCTCCAACCTGCTGTAAAATGCTTGATTTCGAGAGTGAGCGAAACTAATGAAAACATTGTTGGGGTAAAACCTAAAGGGAAAGACCTAGCACCAAATCCAATTTGCCATCTGATCTAACTTCTGGAGGCAGTCAAAATGATCCTTAGAATTCTTCCCTACCTTATTCCTGTGCTGAGATACAGGCTGCTCCAACCTGCTGTAAAATGCTTGATTTCGAGAGTGAGCGAAACTAATGAAAACATTGTTGGGGTAAAACCTAAAGGGAAAGACCTAGCACCAAATCCAATTTGCCATCTGATCTAACTTCTGGAGGCAGTCAAAATGATCCTTAGAATTCTTCCCTACCTTATTCCTGTGCTGAGATACAGGCTGCTCCAACCTGCTGTAAAATGCTTGATTTCGAGAGTGAGCGAAACTAATGAAAACATTGTTGGGGTAAAACCTAAAGGGAAAGACCTAGCACCAAATCCAATTTGCCATCTGATCTAACTTCTGGAGGCAGTCAAAATGATCCTTAGAATTCTTCCCTACCTTATTCCTGTGCTGAGATACAGGCTGCTCCAACCTGCTGTAAAATGCTTGATTTCGAGAGTGAGTGAAACTAATGAAAACATTGTTGGGGTAAAACCTAAAGGGAAAGACCTAGCACCAAATCCAATTTGCCATCTGATCTAACTTCTGGAGACAGTCAAAATGAGTATTTGAATTCTTCCCTACCTTATTCCTGTGCTGAGATACAGGCTGCTCCAACCTGCTGTAAAATGCTTGATTTCGAGAGTGAGCGAAACTAATGAAAACATTGTTGGGGTAAAACCTAAAGGGAAAGACCTAGCACCAAATCCAATTTGCCATCTGATCTAACTTCTGGAGGCAGTCAAAATGATCCTTAGAATTCTTCCCTACCTTATTCCTGTGCTGAGATACAGGCTGCTCCAACCTGCTGTAAAATGCTTGATTTCGAGAGTGAGCGAAACTAATGAAAACATTGTTGGGGTAAAACCTAAAGGGAAAGACCTAGCACCAAATCCAATTTGCCATCTGATCTAACTTCTGGAGGCAGTCAAAATGATCCTTAGAATTCTTCCCTACCTTATTCCTGTGCTGAGATACAGGCTGCTCCAACCTGCTGTAAAATGCTTGATTTCGAGAGTGAGCGAAACTAATGAAAACATTGTTGGGGTAAAACCTAAAGGGAAAGACCTAGCACCAAATCCAATTTGCCATCTGATCTAACTTCTGGAGGCAGTCAAAATGATCCTTAGAATTCTTCCCTACCTTATTCCTGTGCTGAGATACAGGCTGCTCCAACCTGCTGTAAAATGCTTGATTTCGAGAGTGAGCGAAACTAATGAAAACATTGTTGGGGTAAAACCTAAAGGGAAAGACCTAGCACCAAATCCAATTTGCCATCTGATCTAACTTCTGGAGGCAGTCAAAATGATCCTTAGAATTCTTCCCTACCTTATTCCTGTGCTGAGATACAGGCTGCTCCAACCTGCTGTAAAATGCTTGATTTCGAGAGTGAGCGAAACTAATGAAAACATTGTTGGGGTAAAACCTAAAGGGAAAGACCTAGCACCAAATCCAATTTGCCATCTGATCTAACTTCTGGAGGCAGTCAAAATGATCCTTAGAATTCTTCCCTACCTTATTCCTGTGCTGAGATACAGGCTGCTCCAACCTGCTGTAAAATGCTTGATTTCGAGAGTGAGCGAAACTAATGAAAACATTGTTGGGGTAAAACCTAAAGGGAAAGACCTAGCACCAAATCCAATTTGCCATCTGATCTAACTTCTGGAGGCAGTCAAAATGATCCTTAGAATTCTTCCCTACCTTATTCCTGTGCTGAGATACAGGCTGCTCCAACCTGCTGTAAAATGCTTGATTTCGAGAGTGAGCGAAACTAATGAAAACATTGTTGGGGTAAAACCTAAAGGGAAAGACCTAGCACCAAATCCAATTTGCCATCTGATCTAACTTCTGGAGGCAGTCAAAATGATCCTTAGAATTCTTCCCCTACCTTATTCCTGTGCTGAGATACAGGCTGCTCCAACCTGCTGTAAAATGCTTGATTTCGAGAGTGAGCGAAACTAATGAAAACATTGTTGGGGTAAAACCTAAAGGGAAAGACCTAGCACCAAATCCAATTTGCCATCTGATCTAACTTCTGGAGGCAGTCAAAATGATCCTTAGAATTCTTCCCTACCTTATTCCTGTGCTGAGATACAGGCTGCTCCAACCTGCTGTAAAATGCTTGATTTCGAGAGTGAGCGAAACTAATGAAAACATTGTTGGGGTAAAACCTAAAGGGAAAGACCTAGCACCAAATCCAATTTGCCATCTGATCTAACTTCTGGAGGCAGTCAAAATGATCCTTAGAATTCTTCCCTACCTTATTCCTGTGCTGAGATACAGGCTGCTCCAACCTGCTGTAAAATGCTTGATTTCGAGAGTGAGCGAAACTAATGAAAACATTGTTGGGGTAAAACCTAAAGGGAAAGACCTAGCACCAAATCCAATTTGCCATCTGATCTAACTTCTGGAGGCAGTCAAAATGATCCTTAGAATTCTTCCCTACCTTATTCCTGTGCTGAGATACAGGCTGCTCCAACCTGCTGTAAAATGCTTGATTTCGAGAGTGAGCGAAACTAATGAAAACATTGTTGGGGTAAAACCTAAAGGGAAAGGACCTAGCACCAAATCCAATTTGCCATCTGATCTAACTTCTGGAGGCAGTCAAAATGAGTATTTGAATTCTTCCCTACCTTATTCCTGTGCTGAGATACAGGCTGCTCCAACCTGCTGTAAAATGCTTGATTTCGAGAGTGAGCGAAACTAATGAAAAACATTGTTGGGGTAAAACCTAAAGGGAAAGACCTAGCACCAAATCCAATTTGCCATCTGATCTAACTTCTGGAGGCAGTCAAAATGATCCTTAGAATTCTTCCCTACCTTATTCCTGTGCTGAGATACAGGCTGCTCCAACCTGCTGTAAAATGCTTGATTTCGAGAGTGAGCGAAACTAATGAAAACATTGTTGGGGTAAAACCTAAAGGGAAAGACCTAGCACCAAATCCAATTTGCCATCTGATCTAACTTCTGGAGGCAGTCAAAATGATCCTTAGAATTCTTCCCTACCTTATTCCTGTGCTGAGATACAGGCTGCTCCAACCTGCTGTAAAATGCTTGATTTCGAGAGTGAGCGAAACTAATGAAAACATTGTTGGGGTAAAACCTAAAGGGAAAGACCTAGCACCAAATCCAATTTGCCATCTGATCTAACTTCTGGAGGCAGTCAAAATGATCCTTAGAATTCTTCCCTACCTTATTACCTGTGCTGAGATACAGGCTGCTCCAACCTGCTGTAAAATGCTTGATTTCGAGAGTGAGCGAAACTAATGAAAACATTGTTGGGGTAAAACCTAAAGGGAAAGACCTAGCACCAAATCCAATTTGCCATCTGATCTAACTTCTGGAGGCAGTCAAAATGATCCTTAGAATTCTTCCCTACCTTATTCCTGTGCTGAGATACAGGCTGCTCCAACCTGCTGTAAAATGCTTGATTTCGAGAGTGAGCGAAACTAATGAAAACATTGTTGGGGTAAAACCTAAAGGGAAAGGACCTAGCACCAAATCCAATTTGCCATCTGATCTAACTTCTGGAGGCAGTCAAAATGATCCTTAGAATTCTTCCCTACCTTATTCCTGTGCTGAGATACAGGCTGCTCCAACCTGCTGTAAAATGCTTGATTTCGAGAGTGAGCGAAACTAATGAAAACATTGTTGGGGTAAAACCTAAAGGGAAAGACCTAGCACCAAATCCAATTTGCCATCTGATCTAACTTCTGGAGGCAGTCAAAATGATCCTTAGAATTCTTCCCTACCTTATTCCTGTGCTGAAGATACAGGCTGCTCCAACCTGCTGTAAAATGCTTGATTTCGAGAGTGAGCGAAACTAATGAAAACATTGTTGGGGTAAAACCTAAAGGGAAAGACCTAGCACCAAATCCAATTTGCCATCTGATCTAACTTCTGGAGGCAGTCAAAATGATCCTTAGAATTCTTCCCTACCTTATTCCTGTGCTGAGATACAGGCTGCTCCAACCTGCTGTAAAATGCTTGATTTCGAGAGTGAGCGAAACTAATGAAAACATTGTTGGGGTAAAACCTAAAGGGAAAGACCTAGCACCAAATCCAATTTGCCATCTGATCTAACTTCTGGAGGCAGTCAAAATGATCCTTAGAATTCTTCCCTACCTTATTCCTGTGCTGAGATACAGGCTGCTCCAACCTGCTGTAAAATGCTTGATTTCGAGAGTGAGCGAAACTAATGAAAACATTGTTGGGGGTAAAACCTAAAGGGAAAGACCTAGCACCAAATCCAATTTGCCATCTGATCTAACTTCTGGAGGCAGTCAAAATGATCCTTAGAATTCTTCCCTACCTTATTCCTGTGCTGAGATACAGGCTGCTCCAACCTGCTGTAAAATGCTTGATTTCGAGAGTGAGCGAAACTAATGAAAACATTGTTGGGGTAAAACCTAAAGGGAAAGACCTAGCACCAAATCCAATTTGCCATCTGATCTAACTTCTGGAGGCAGTCAAAATGATCCTTAGAATTCTTCCCTACCTTATTCCTGTGCTGAGATACAGGCTGCTCCAACCTGCTGTAAAATGCTTGATTTCGAGAGTGAGTGAAACTAATGAAAACATTGTTGGGGTAAAACCTAAAGGGAAAGACCTAGCACCAAATCCAATTTGCCATCTGATCTAACTTCTGGAGGCAGTCAAAATGAGTATTTGAATTCTTCCCTACCTTATTCCTGTGCTGAGATACAGGCTGCTCCAACCTGCTGTAAAATGCTTGATTTCGAGAGTGAGCGAAACTAATGAAAACATTGTTGGGGTAAAACCTAAAGGGAAAGACCTAGCACCAAATTCCATTGGCCATCTGATCTAACTTCTGGAGGCAGTCAAAATGATCCTTAGAATTCTTCCCTACCTTATTCCTGTGCTGAGATACAGGCTGCTCCAACCTGCTGTAAAATGCTTGATTTCGAGAGTGAGCGAAACTAATGAAAACATTGTTGGGGTAAAACCTAAAGGGAAAGACCTAGCACCAAATCCAATTTGCCATCTGATCTAACTTCTGGAGGCAGTCAAAATGATCCTTAGAATTCTTCCCTACCTTATTCCTGTGCTGAGATACAGGCTGCTCCAACCTGCTGTAAAATGCTTGATTTCGAGAGTGAGCGAAACTAATGAAAACATTGTTGGGGTAAAACCTAAAGGGAAAGACCTAGCACCAAATCCAATTTGCCATCTGATCTAACTTCTGGAGGCAGTCAAAATGAGTATTTGAATTCTTCCTTACCTTATTCCTGTGCTGAGATACAGGCTGCTCCAACCTGCTGTAAAATGCTTGATTTCGAGAGTGAGCGAAACTAATGAAAACATTGTTGGGGTAAAACCTAAAGGGAAAGACCTAGCACCAAATCCAATTTGCCATCTGATCTAACTTCTGGAGGCAGTCAAAATGATCCTTAGAATTCTTCCCTACCTTATTCCTGTGCTGAGATACAGGCTGCTCCAACCTGCTGTAAAATGCTTGATTTCGAGAGTGAGCGAAACTAATGAAAACATTGTTGGGGTAAAACCTAAAGGGAAAGACCTAGCACCAAATCCAATTTGCCATCTGATCTAACTTCTGGAGGCAGTCAAAATGATCCTTAGAATTCTTCCCTACCTTATTCCTGTGCTGAGATACAGGCTGCTCCAACCTGCTGTAAAATGCTTGATTTCGAGAGTGAGCGAAACTAATGAAAACATTGTTGGGGTAAAACCTAAAGGGAAAGACCTAGCACCAAATCCAATTTGCCATCTGATCTAACTTCTGGAGGCAGTCAAAATGATCCTTAGAATTCTTCCCTACCTTATTCCTGTGCTGAGATACAGGCTGCTCCAACCTGCTGTAAAATGCTTGATTTCGAGAGTGAGCGAAACTAATGAAAACATTGTTGGGGTAAAACCTAAAGGGAAAGACCTAGCACCAAATCCAATTTGCCATCTGATCTAACTTCTGGAGGCAGTCAAAATGATCCTTAGAATTCTTCCCTACCTTATTCCTGTGCTGAGATACAGGCTGCTCCAACCTGCTGTAAAATGCTTGATTTCGAGAGTGAGCGAAACTAATGAAAACATTGTTGGGGTAAAACCTAAAGGGAAAGACCTAGCACCAAATCCAATTTGCCATCTGATCTAACTTCTGGAGGCAGTCAAAATGATCCTTAGAATTCTTCCCTACCTTATTCCTGTGCTGAGATACAGGCTGCTCCAACCTGCTGTAAAATGCTTGATTTCGAGAGTGAGCGAAACTAATGAAAACATTGTTGGGGTAAAACCTAAAGGGAAAGACCTAGCACCAAATCCAATTTGCCATCTGATCTAACTTCTGGAGGCAGTCAAAATGATCCTTAGAATTCTTCCCTACCTTATTCCTGTGCTGAGATACAGGCTGCTCCAACCTGCTGTAAAATGCTTGATTTCGAGAGTGAGCGAAACTAATGAAAACATTGTTGGGGTAAAACCTAAAGGGAAAGACCTAGCACCAAATCCAATTTGCCATCTGATCTAACTTCTGGAGGCAGTCAAAATGATCCTTAGAATTCTTCCCTACCTTATTCCTGTGCTGAGATACAGGCTGCTCCAACCTGCTGTAAAATGCTTGATTTCGAGAGTGAGCGAAACTAATGAAAACATTGTTGGGGTAAAACCTAAAGGGAAAGACCTAGCACCAAATCCAATTTGCCATCTGATCTAACTTCTGGAGGCAGTCAAAATGATCCTTAGAATTCTTCCCTACCTTATTCCTGTGCTGAGATACAGGCTGCTCCAACCTGCTGTAAAATGCTTGATTTCGAGAGTGAGCGAAACTAATGAAAACATTGTTGGGGTAAAACCTAAAGGGAAAGACCTAGCACCAAATCCAATTTGCCATCTGATCTAACTTCTGGAGGCAGTCAAAATGATCCTTAGAATTCTTCCCTACCTTATTCCTGTGCTGAGATACAGGCTGCTCCAACCTGCTGTAAAATGCTTGATTTCGAGAGTGAGCGAAACTAATGAAAACATTGTTGGGGTAAAACCTAAAGGGAAAGACCTAGCACCAAATCCAATTTGCCATCTGATCTAACTTCTGGAGGCAGTCAAAATGAGTATTTGAATTCTTCCCTACCTTATTCCTGTGCTGAGATACAGGCTGCTCCAACCTGCTGTAAAATGCTTGATTTCGAGAGTGAGCGAAACTAATGAAAACATTGTTGGGGTAAAACCTAAAGGGAAAGACCTAGCACCAAATCCAATTTGCCATCTGATCTAACTTCTGGAGGCAGTCAAAATGATCCTTAGAATTCTTCCCTACCTTATTCCTGTGCTGAGATACAGGCTGCTCCAACCTGCTGTAAAATGCTTGATTTTGAGAGTGAGCGAAACTAATGAAAACATTGTTGGGGTAAAACCTAAAGGGAAAGACCTAGCACCAAATCCAATTTGCCATCTGATCTAACTTCTGGAGGCAGTCAAAATGATCCTTAGAATTCTTCCCTACCTTATTCCTGTGCTGAGATACAGGCTGCTCCAACCTGCTGTAAAATGCTTGATTTCGAGAGTGAGTGAAACTAATGAAAACATTGTTGGGGTAAAACCTAAAGGGAAAGACCTAGCACCAAATCCAATTTGCCATCTGATCTAACTTCTGGAGACAGTCAAAATGAGTATTTGAATTCTTCCCTACCTTATTCCTGTGCTGAGATACAGGCTGCTCCAACCTGCTGTAAAATGCTTGATTTCGAGAGTGAGCGAAACTAATGAAAACATTGTTGGGGTAAAACCTAAAGGGAAAGACCTAGCACCAAATTCCATTGGCCATCTGATCTAACTTCTGGAGGCAGTCAAAATGATCCTTAGAATTCTTCCCTACCTTATTCCTGTGCTGAGATACAGGCTGCTCCAACCTGCTGTAAAATGCTTGATTTCGAGAGTGAGCGAAACTAATGAAAACATTGTTGGGGTAAAACCTAAAGGGAAAGACCTAGCACCAAATCCAATTTGCCATCTGATCTAACTTCTGGAGGCAGTCAAAATGATCCTTAGAATTCTTCCCTACCTTATTCCTGTGCTGAGATACAGGCTGCTCCAACCTGCTGTAAAATGCTTGATTTCGAGAGTGAGCGAAACTAATGAAAACATTGTTGGGGTAAAACCTAAAGGGAAAGACCTAGCACCAAATCCAATTTGCCATCTGATCTAACTTCTGGAGGCAGTCAAAATGATCCTTAGAATTCTTCCCTACCTTATTCCTGTGCTGAGATACAGGCTGCTCCAACCTGCTGTAAAATGCTTGATTTCGAGAGTGAGCGAAACTAATGAAAACATTGTTGGGGTAAAACCTAAAGGGAAAGACCTAGCACCAAATCCAATTTGCCATCTGATCTAACTTCTGGAGGCAGTCAAAATGAGTATTTGAATTCTTCCCTACCTTATTCCTGTGCTGAGATACAGGCTGCTCCAACCTGCTGTAAAATGCTTGATTTCGAGAGTGAGCGAAACTAATGAAAACATTGTTGGGGTAAAACCTAAAGGGAAAGACCTAGCACCAAATCCAATTTGCCATCTGATCTAACTTCTGGAGGCAGTCAAAATGATCCTTAGAATTCTTCCCTACCTTATTCCTGTGCTGAGATACAGGCTGCTCCAACCTGCTGTAAAATGCTTGATTTCGAGAGTGAGCGAAACTAATGAAAACATTGTTGGGGTAAAACCTAAAGGGAAAGACCTAGCACCAAATCCAATTTGCCATCTGATCTAACTTCTGGAGGCAGTCAAAATGATCCTTAGAATTCTTCCCTACCTTATTCCTGTGCTGAGATACAGGCTGCTCCAACCTGCTGTAAAATGCTTGATTTCGAGAGTGAGCGAAACTAATGAAAACATTGTTGGGGTAAAACCTAAAGGGAAAGACCTAGCACCAAATCCAATTTGCCATCTGATCTAACTTCTGGAGGCAGTCAAAATGATCCTTAGAATTCTTCCCTACCTTATTCCTGTGCTGAGATACAGGCTGCTCCAACCTGCTGTAAAATGCTTGATTTCGAGAGTGAGCGAAACTAATGAAAACATTGTTGGGGTAAAACCTAAAGGGAAAGACCTAGCACCAAATCCAATTTGCCATCTGATCTAACTTCTGGAGGCAGTCAAAATGAGTATTTGAATTCTTCCCTACCTTATTCCTGTGCTGAGATACAGGCTGCTCCAACCTGCTGTAAAATGCTTGATTTCGAGAGTGAGCGAAACTAATGAAAACATTGTTGGGGTAAAACCTAAAGGGAAAGACCTAGCACCAAATCCAATTTGCCATCTGATCTAACTTCTGGAGGCAGTCAAAATGATCCTTAGAATTCTTCCCTACCTTATTCCTGTGCTGAGATACAGGCTGCTCCAACCTGCTGTAAAATGCTTGATTTCGAGAGTGAGCGAAACTAATGAAAACATTGTTGGGGTAAAACCTAAAGGGAAAGACCTAGCACCAAATCCAATTTGCCATCTGATCTAACTTCTGGAGGCAGTCAAAATGATCCTTAGAATTCTTCCCTACCTTATTCCTGTGCTGAGATACAGGCTGCTCCAACCTGCTGTAAAATGCTTGATTTCGAGAGTGAGCGAAACTAATGAAAACATTGTTGGGGTAAAACCTAAAGGGAAAGACCTAGCACCAAATCCAATTTGCCATCTGATCTAACTTCTGGAGGCAGTCAAAATGATCCTTAGAATTCTTCCCTACCTTATTCCTGTGCTGAGATACAGGCTGCTCCAACCTGCTGTAAAATGCTTGATTTCGAGAGTGAGCGAAACTAATGAAAACATTGTTGGGGTAAAACCTAAAGGGAAAGACCTAGCACCAAATCCAATTTGCCATCTGATCTAACTTCTGGAGGCAGTCAAAATGATCCTTAGAATTCTTCCCTACCTTATTCCTGTGCTGAGATACAGGCTGCTCCAACCTGCTGTAAAATGCTTGATTTCGAGAGTGAGCGAAACTAATGAAAACATTGTTGGGGTAAAACCTAAAGGGAAAGACCTAGCACCAAATCCAATTTGCCATCTGATCTAACTTCTGGAGGCAGTCAAAATGATCCTTAGAATTCTTCCCTACCTTATTCCTGTGCTGAGATACAGGCTGCTCCAACCTGCTGTAAAATGCTTGATTTCGAGAGTGAGCGAAACTAATGAAAACATTGTTGGGGTAAAACCTAAAGGGAAAGACCTAGCACCAAATCCAATTTGCCATCTGATCTAACTTCTGGAGGCAGTCAAAATGATCCTTAGAATTCTTCCCTACCTTATTCCTGTGCTGAGATACAGGCTGCTCCAACCTGCTGTAAAATGCTTGATTTCGAGAGTGAGCGAAACTAATGAAAACATTGTTGGGGTAAAACCTAAAGGGAAAGACCTAGCACCAAATCCAATTTGCCATCTGATCTAACTTCTGGAGGCAGTCAAAATGATCCTTAGAATTCTTCCCTACCTTATTCCTGTGCTGAGATACAGGCTGCTCCAACCTGCTGTAAAATGCTTGATTTCGAGAGTGAGCGAAACTAATGAAAACATTGTTGGGGTAAAACCTAAAGGGAAAGACCTAGCACCAAATCCAATTTGCCATCTGATCTAACTTCTGGAGGCAGTCAAAATGATCCTTAGAATTCTTCCCTACCTTATTCCTGTGCTGAGATACAGGCTGCTCCAACCTGCTGTAAAATGCTTGATTTCGAGAGTGAGCGAAACTAATGAAAACATTGTTGGGGTAAAACCTAAAGGGAAAGACCTAGCACCAAATCCAATTTGCCATCTGATCTAACTTCTGGAGGCAGTCAAAATGATCCTTAGAATTCTTCCCTACCTTATTCCTGTGCTGAGATACAGGCTGCTCCAACCTGCTGTAAAATGCTTGATTTCGAGAGTGAGCGAAACTAATGAAAACATTGTTGGGGTAAAACCTAAAGGGAAAGACCTAGCACCAAATCCAATTTGCCATCTGATCTAACTTCTGGAGGCAGTCAAAATGATCCTTAGAATTCTTCCCTACCTTATTCCTGTGCTGAGATACAGGCTGCTCCAACCTGCTGTAAAATGCTTGATTTCGAGAGTGAGCGAAACTAATGAAAACATTGTTGGGGTAAAACCTAAAGGGAAAGACCTAGCACCAAATCCAATTTGCCATCTGATCTAACTTCTGGAGGCAGTCAAAATGATCCTTAGAATTCTTCCCTACCTTATTCCTGTGCTGAGATACAGGCTGCTCCAACCTGCTGTAAAATGCTTGATTTCGAGAGTGAGCGAAACTAATGAAAACATTGTTGGGGTAAAACCTAAAGGGAAAGACCTAGCACCAAATCCAATTTGCCATCTGATCTAACTTCTGGAGGCAGTCAAAATGAGTATTTGAATTCTTCCCTACCTTATTCCTGTGCTGAGATACAGGCTGCTCCAACCTGCTGTAAAATGCTTGATTTCGAGAGTGAGCGAAACTAATGAAAACATTGTTGGGGTAAAACCTAAAGGGAAAGACCTAGCACCAAATCCAATTTGCCATCTGATCTAACTTCTGGAGGCAGTCAAAATGATCCTTAGAATTCTTCCCTACCTTATTCCTGTGCTGAGATACAGGCTGCTCCAACCTGCTGTAAAATGCTTGATTTCGAGAGTGAGCGAAACTAATGAAAACATTGTTGGGGTAAAACCTAAAGGGAAAGACCTAGCACCAAATCCAATTTGCCATCTGATCTAACTTCTGGAGGCAGTCAAAATGATCCTTAGAATTCTTCCCTACCTTATTCCTGTGCTGAGATACAGGCTGCTCCAACCTGCTGTAAAATGCTTGATTTCGAGAGTGAGCGAAACTAATGAAAACATTGTTGGGGTAAAACCTAAAGGGAAAGACCTAGCACCAAATCCAATTTGCCATCTGATCTAACTTCTGGAGGCAGTCAAAATGATCCTTAGAATTCTTCCCTACCTTATTCCTGTGCTGAGATACAGGCTGCTCCAACCTGCTGTAAAATGCTTGATTTCGAGAGTGAGCGAAACTAATGAAAACATTGTTGGGGTAAAACCTAAAGGGAAAGACCTAGCACCAAATCCAATTTGCCATCTGATCTAACTTCTGGAGGCAGTCAAAATGATCCTTAGAATTCTTCCCTACCTTATTCCTGTGCTGAGATACAGGCTGCTCCAACCTGCTGTAAAATGCTTGATTTCGAGAGTGAGCGAAACTAATGAAAACATTGTTGGGGTAAAACCTAAAGGGAAAGACCTAGCACCAAATCCAATTTGCCATCTGATCTAACTTCTGGAGGCAGTCAAAATGATCCTTAGAATTCTTCCCTACCTTATTCCTGTGCTGAGATACAGGCTGCTCCAACCTGCTGTAAAATGCTTGATTTCGAGAGTGAGCGAAACTAATGAAAACATTGTTGGGGTAAAACCTAAAGGGAAAGACCTAGCACCAAATCCAATTTGCCATCTGATCTAACTTCTGGAGGCAGTCAAAATGATCCTTAGAATTCTTCCCTACCTTATTCCTGTGCTGAGATACAGGCTGCTCCAACCTGCTGTAAAATGCTTGATTTCGAGAGTGAGCGAAACTAATGAAAACATTGTTGGGGTAAAACCTAAAGGGAAAGACCTAGCACCAAATCCAATTTGCCATCTGATCTAACTTCTGGAGGCAGTCAAAATGATCCTTAGAATTCTTCCCTACCTTATTCCTGTGCTGAGATACAGGCTGCTCCAACCTGCTGTAAAATGCTTGATTTCGAGAGTGAGCGAAACTAATGAAAACATTGTTGGGGTAAAACCTAAAGGGAAAGACCTAGCACCAAATCCAATTTGCCATCTGATCTAACTTCTGGAGGCAGTCAAAATGATCCTTAGAATTCTTCCCTACCTTATTCCTGTGCTGAGATACAGGCTGCTCCAACCTGCTGTAAAATGCTTGATTTCGAGAGTGAGCGAAACTAATGAAAACATTGTTGGGGTAAAACCTAAAGGGAAAGACCTAGCACCAAATCCAATTTGCCATCTGATCTAACTTCTGGAGGCAGTCAAAATGATCCTTAGAATTCTTCCCTACCTTATTCCTGTGCTGAGATACAGGCTGCTCCAACCTGCTGTAAAATGCTTGATTTCGAGAGTGAGCGAAACTAATGAAAACATTGTTGGGGTAAAACCTAAAGGGAAAGACCTAGCACCAAATCCAATTTGCCATCTGATCTAACTTCTGGAGGCAGTCAAAATGATCCTTAGAATTCTTCCCTACCTTATTCCTGTGCTGAGATACAGGCTGCTCCAACCTGCTGTAAAATGCTTGATTTCGAGAGTGAGCGAAACTAATGAAAACATTGTTGGGGTAAAACCTAAAGGGAAAGACCTAGCACCAAATCCAATTTGCCATCTGATCTAACTTCTGGAGGCAGTCAAAATGATCCTTAGAATTCTTCCCTACCTTATTCCTGTGCTGAGATACAGGCTGCTCCAACCTGCTGTAAAATGCTTGATTTCGAGAGTGAGCGAAACTAATGAAAACATTGTTGGGGTAAAACCTAAAGGGAAAGACCTAGCACCAAATCCAATTTGCCATCTGATCTAACTTCTGGAGGCAGTCAAAATGATCCTTAGAATTCTTCCCTACCTTATTCCTGTGCTGAGATACAGGCTGCTCCAACCTGCTGTAAAATGCTTGATTTCGAGAGTGAGCGAAACTAATGAAAACATTGTTGGGGTAAAACCTAAAGGGAAAGACCTAGCACCAAATCCAATTTGCCATCTGATCTAACTTCTGGAGGCAGTCAAAATGATCCTTAGAATTCTTCCCTACCTTATTCCTGTGCTGAGATACAGGCTGCTCCAACCTGCTGTAAAATGCTTGATTTCGAGAGTGAGTGAAACTAATGAAAACATTGTTGGGGTAAAACCTAAAGGGAAAGACCTAGCACCAAATCCAATTTGCCATCTGATCTAACTTCTGGAGGCAGTCAAAATGAGTATTTGAATTCTTCCCTACCTTATTCCTGTGCTGAGATACAGGCTGCTCCAACCTGCTGTAAAATGCTTGATTTCGAGAGTGAGCGAAACTAATGAAAACATTGTTGGGGTAAAACCTAAAGGGAAAGACCTAGCACCAAATCCAATTTGCCATCTGATCTAACTTCTGGAGGCAGTCAAAATGATCCTTAGAATTCCCTACCTTATTCCTGTGCTGAGATACAGGCTGCTCCAACCTGCTGTAAAATGCTTGATTTCGAGAGTGAGCGAAACTAATGAAAACATTGTTGGGGTAAAACCTAAAGGGAAAGACCTAGCACCAAATCCAATTTGCCATCTGATCTAACTTCTGGAGGCAGTCAAAATGATCCTTAGAATTCTTCCCTACCTTATTCCTGTGCTGAGATACAGGCTGCTCCAACCTGCTGTAAAATGCTTGATTTCGAGAGTGAGCGAAACTAATGAAAACATTGTTGGGGTAAAACCTAAAGGGAAAGACCTAGCACCAAATCCAATTTGCCATCTGATCTAACTTCTGGAGGCAGTCAAAATGATCCTTAGAATTCTTCCCTACCTTATTCTGTGCTGAGATACAGGCTGCTCCAACCTGCTGTAAAATGCTTGATTTCGAGAGTGAGCGAAACTAATGAAAACATTGTTGGGGTAAAACCTAAAGGGAAAGACCTAGCACCAAATCCAATTTGCCATCTGATCTAACTTCTGGAGGCAGTCAAAATGATCCTTAGAATTCTTCCCTACCTTATTCCTGTGCTGAGATACAGGCTGCTCCAACCTGCTGTAAAATGCTTGATTTCGAGAGTGAGTGAAACTAATGAAAACATTGTTGGGGTAAAACCTAAAGGGAAAGACCTAGCACCAAATCCAATTTGCCATCTGATCTAACTTCTGGAGGCAGTCAAAATGAGTATTTGAATTCTTCCCTACCTTATTCCTGTGCTGAGATACAGGCTGCTCCAACCTGCTGTAAAATGCTTGATTTCGAGAGTGAGCGAAACTAATGAAAACATTGTTGGGGTAAAACCTAAAGGGAAAGACCTAGCACCAAATCCAATTTGCCATCTGATCTAACTTCTGGAGGCAGTCAAAATGATCCTTAGAATTCTTCCCTACCTTATTCCTGTGCTGAGATACAGGCTGCTCCAACCTGCTGTAAAATGCTTGATTTCGAGAGTGAGCGAAACTAATGAAAACATTGTTGGGGTAAAACCTAAAGGGAAAGACCTAGCACCAAATCCAATTTGCCATCTGATCTAACTTCTGGAGGCAGTCAAAATGATCCTTAGAATTCTTCCCTACCTTATTCCTGTGCTGAGATACAGGCTGCTCCAACCTGCTGTAAAATGCTTGATTTCGAGAGTGAGCGAAACTAATGAAAACATTGTTGGGGTAAAACCTAAAGGGAAAGACCTAGCACCAAATCCAATTTGCCATCTGATCTAACTTCTGGAGGCAGTCAAAATGATCCTTAGAATTCTTCCCTACCTTATTCCTGTGCTGAGATACAGGCTGCTCCAACCTGCTGTAAAATGCTTGATTTCGAGAGTGAGCGAAACTAATGAAAACATTGTTGGGGTAAAACCTAAAGGGAAAGACCTAGCACCAAATCCAATTTGCCATCTGATCTAACTTCTGGAGGCAGTCAAAATGAGTATTTGAATTCTTCCTTACCTTATTCCTGTGCTGAGATACAGGCTGCTCCAACCTGCTGTAAAATGCTTGATTTCGAGAGTGAGCGAAACTAATGAAAACATTGTTGGGGTAAAACCTAAAGGGAAAGACCTAGCACCAAATCCAATTTGCCATCTGATCTAACTTCTGGAGGCAGTCAAAATGATCCTTAGAATTCTTCCCTACCTTATTCCTGTGCTGAGATACAGGCTGCTCCAACCTGCTGTAAAATGCTTGATTTCGAGAGTGAGCGAAACTAATGAAAACATTGTTGGGGTAAAACCTAAAGGGAAAGACCTAGCACCAAATCCAATTTGCCATCTGATCTAACTTCTGGAGGCAGTCAAAATGATCCTTAGAATTCTTCCCTACCTTATTCCTGTGCTGAGATACAGGCTGCTCCAACCTGCTGTAAAATGCTTGATTTCGAGAGTGAGCGAAACTAATGAAAACATTGTTGGGGTAAAACCTAAAGGGAAAGACCTAGCACCAAATCCAATTTGCCATCTGATCTAACTTCTGGAGGCAGTCAAAATGATCCTTAGAATTCTTCCCTACCTTATTCCTGTGCTGAGATACAGGCTGCTCCAACCTGCTGTAAAATGCTTGATTTCGAGAGTGAGCGAAACTAATGAAAACATTGTTGGGGTAAAACCTAAAGGGAAAGACCTAGCACCAAATCCAATTTGCCATCTGATCTAACTTCTGGAGGCAGTCAAAATGATCCTTAGAATTCTTCCCTACCTTATTCCTGTGCTGAGATACAGGCTGCTCCAACCTGCTGTAAAATGCTTGATTTCGAGAGTGAGCGAAACTAATGAAAACATTGTTGGGGTAAAACCTAAAGGGAAAGACCTAGCACCAAATCCAATTTGCCATCTGATCTAACTTCTGGAGGCAGTCAAAATGATCCTTAGAATTCTTCCCTACCTTATTCCTGTGCTGAGATACAGGCTGCTCCAACCTGCTGTAAAATGCTTGATTTCGAGAGTGAGCGAAACTAATGAAAACATTGTTGGGGTAAAACCTAAAGGGAAAGACCTAGCACCAAATCCAATTTGCCATCTGATCTAACTTCTGGAGGCAGTCAAAATGATCCTTAGAATTCTTCCCTACCTTATTCCTGTGCTGAGATACAGGCTGCTCCAACCTGCTGTAAAATGCTTGATTTCGAGAGTGAGCGAAACTAATGAAAACATTGTTGGGGTAAAACCTAAAGGGAAAGACCTAGCACCAAATCCAATTTGCCATCTGATCTAACTTCTGGAGGCAGTCAAAATGAGTATTTGAATTCTTCCCTACCTTATTCCTGTGCTGAGATACAGGCTGCTCCAACCTGCTGTAAAATGCTTGATTTCGAGAGTGAGCGAAACTAATGAAAACATTGTTGGGGTAAAACCTAAAGGGAAAGACCTAGCACCAAATCCAATTTGCCATCTGATCTAACTTCTGGAGGCAGTCAAAATGATCCTTAGAATTCTTCCCTACCTTATTCCTGTGCTGAGATACAGGCTGCTCCAACCTGCTGTAAAATGCTTGATTTCGAGAGTGAGCGAAACTAATGAAAACATTGTTGGGGTAAAACCTAAAGGGAAAGACCTAGCACCAAATCCAATTTGCCATCTGATCTAACTTCTGGAGGCAGTCAAAATGATCCTTAGAATTCTTCCCTACCTTATTCCTGTGCTGAGATACAGGCTGCTCCAACCTGCTGTAAAATGCTTGATTTCGAGAGTGAGCGAAACTAATGAAAACATTGTTGGGGTAAAACCTAAAGGGAAAGACCTAGCACCAAATCCAATTTGCCATCTGATCTAACTTCTGGAGGCAGTCAAAATGAGTATTTGAATTCTTCCCTACCTTATTCCTGTGCTGAGATACAGGCTGCTCCAACCTGCTGTAAAATGCTTGATTTCGAGAGTGAGCGAAACTAATGAAAACATTGTTGGGGTAAAACCTAAAGGGAAAGACCTAGCACCAAATCCAATTTGCCATCTGATCTAACTTCTGGAGGCAGTCAAAATGATCCTTAGAATTCTTCCCTACCTTATTCCTGTGCTGAGATACAGGCTGCTCCAACCTGCTGTAAAATGCTTGATTTCGAGAGTGAGCGAAACTAATGAAAACATTGTTGGGGTAAAACCTAAAGGGAAAGACCTAGCACCAAATCCAATTTGCCATCTGATCTAACTTCTGGAGGCAGTCAAAATGATCCTTAGAATTCTTCCCTACCTTATTCCTGTGCTGAGATACAGGCTGCTCCAACCTGCTGTAAAATGCTTGATTTTGAGAGTGAGCGGAACTAATGAAAACATTGTTGGGGTAAAACCTAAAGGGAAAGACCTAGCACCAAATCCAATTTGCCATCTGATCTAACTTCTGGAGGCAGTCAAAATGATCCTTAGAATTCTTCCCTACCTTATTCCTGTGCTGAGATACAGGCTGCTCCAACCTGCTGTAAAATGCTTGATTTCGAGAGTGAGCGAAACTAATGAAAACATTGTTGGGGTAAAACCTAAAGGGAAAGACCTAGCACCAAATCCAATTTGCCATCTGATCTAACTTCTGGAGGCAGTCAAAATGAGTATTTGAATTCTTCCCTACCTTATTCCTGTGCTGAGATACAGGCTGCTCCAACCTGCTGTAAAATGCTTGATTTCGAGAGTGAGCGAAACTAATGAAAACATTGTTGGGGTAAAACCTAAAGGGAAAGACCTAGCACCAAATCCAATTTGCCATCTGATCTAACTTCTGGAGGCAGTCAAAATGATCCTTAGAATTCTTCCCTACCTTATTCCTGTGCTGAGATACAGGCTGCTCCAACCTGCTGTAAAATGCTTGATTTCGAGAGTGAGCGAAACTAATGAAAACATTGTTGGGGTAAAACCTAAAGGGAAAGACCTAGCACCAAATCCAATTTGCCATCTGATCTAACTTCTGGAGGCAGTCAAAATGATCCTTAGAATTCTTCCCTACCTTATTCCTGTGCTGAGATACAGGCTGCTCCAACCTGCTGTAAAATGCTTGATTTTGAGAGTGAGCGAAACTAATGAAAACATTGTTGGGGTAAAACCTAAAGGGAAAGCCCTAGCACCAAATCCAATTTGCCATCTGATCTAACTTCTGGAGGCAGTCAAAATGATCCTTAGAATTCTTCCCTACCTTATTCCTGTGCTGAGATACAGGCTGCTCCAACCTGCTGTAAAATGCTTGATTTCGAGAGTGAGCGAAACTAATGAAAACATTGTTGGGGTAAAACCTAAAGGGAAAGACCTAGCACCAAATCCAATTTGCCATCTGATCTAACTTCTGGAGGCAGTCAAAATGATCCTTAGAATTCTTCCCTACCTTATTCCTGTGCTGAGATACAGGCTGCTCCAACCTGCTGTAAAATGCTTGATTTCGAGAGTGAGCGAAACTAATGAAAACATTGTTGGGGTAAAACCTAAAGGGAAAGACCTAGCACCAAATCCAATTTGCCATCTGATCTAACTTCTGGAGGCAGTCAAAATGATCCTTAGAATTCTTCCCTACCTTATTCCTGTGCTGAGATACAGGCTGCTCCAACCTGCTGTAAAATGCTTGATTTCGAGAGTGAGCGAAACTAATGAAAACATTGTTGGGGTAAAACCTAAAGGGAAAGACCTAGCACCAAATCCAATTTGCCATCTGATCTAACTTCTGGAGGCAGTCAAAATGATCCTTAGAATTCTTCCCTACCTTATTCCTGTGCTGAGATACAGGCTGCTCCAACCTGCTGTAAAATGCTTGATTTCGAGAGTGAGCGAAACTAATGAAAACATTGTTGGGGTAAAACCTAAAGGGAAAGACCTAGCACCAAATCCAATTTGCCATCTGATCTAACTTCTGGAGGCAGTCAAAATGATCCTTAGAATTCTTCCCTACCTTATTCCTGTGCTGAGATACAGGCTGCTCCAACCTGCTGTAAAATGCTTGATTTCGAGAGTGAGCGAAACTAATGAAAACATTGTTGGGGTAAAACCTAAAGGGAAAGACCTAGCACCAAATCCAATTTGCCATCTGATCTAACTTCTGGAGGCAGTCAAAATGATCCTTAGAATTCTTCCCTACCTTATTCCTGTGCTGAGATACAGGCTGCTCCAACCTGCTGTAAAATGCTTGATTTCGAGAGTGAGCGAAACTAATGAAAACATTGTTGGGGTAAAACCTAAAGGGAAAGACCTAGCACCAAATCCAATTTGCCATCTGATCTAACTTCTGGAGGCAGTCAAAATGATCCTTAGAATTCTTCCCTACCTTATTCCTGTGCTGAGATACAGGCTGCTCCAATCTGCTGTAAAATGCTTGATTTCGAGAGTGAGCGAAACTAATGAAAACATTGTTGGGGTAAAACCTAAAGGGAAAGACCTAGCACCAAATCCAATTTGCCATCTGATCTAACTTCTGGAGGCAGTCAAAATGATCCTTAGAATTCTTCCCTACCTTATTCCTGTGCTGAGATACAGGCTGCTCCAACCTGCTGTAAAATGCTTGATTTCGAGAGTGAGCGAAACTAATGAAAACATTGTTGGGGTAAAACCTAAAGGGAAAGACCTAGCACCAAATCCAATTTGCCATCTGATCTAACTTCTGGAGGCAGTCAAAATGAGTATTTGAATTCTTCCCTACCTTATTCCTGTGCTGAGATACAGGCTGCTCCAACCTGCTGTAAAATGCTTGATTTCGAGAGTGAGCGAAACTAATGAAAACATTGTTGGGGTAAAACCTAAAGGGAAAGACCTAGCACCAAATCCAATTTGCCATCTGATCTAACTTCTGCAGGCAGTCAAAATGAGTATTTGAATTCTTCCCTAACTTATTCCTGTTCTGAGATACAGGCTGCTCCAACCTGCTGTAAAATGCTTGATTTCGAGAGTGAGCGAAACTAATGAAAACATTGTTGGGGTAAAACCTAAAGGGAAAGACCTAGCACCAAATCCAATTTGCCATCTGATCTAACTTCTGGAGGCAGTCAAAATGATCCTTAGAATTCTTCCCTACCTTATTCCTGTGCTGAGATACAGGCTGCTCCAACCTGTTGTAAAATGCTTGATTTCAAGAGTGAGCGAAACTAATGAAAACATTGTTGGGGTAAAACCTAAAGGGAAAGACCTAGCACCAAATCCAATTTGCCATCTGATCTAACTTCTGGAGGCAGTCAAAATGATCCTTAGAATTCTTCCCTACCTTATTCCTGTGCTGAGATACAGGCTGCTCCAACCTGTTGTAAAATGCTTGATTTCAAGAGTGAGCGAAACTAATGAAAACATTGTTGGGGTAAAACCTAAAGGGAAAGACCTAGCACCAAATCCAATTTGCCATCTGATCTAACTTCTGCAGGCAGTCAAAATGAGTATTTGAATTCTTCCCTACCTTATTCCTGTGCTGAGATACAGGCTGCTCCAACCTGCTGTAAAATGCTTGATTTCGAGAGTGAGCGAAACTAATGAAAACATTGTTGGGGTAAAACCTAAAGGGAAAGACCTAGCACCAAATCCAATTTGCCATCTGATCTAACTTCTGGAGGCAGTCAAAATGATCCTTAGAATTCTTCCCTACCTTATTCCTGTGCTGAGATACAGGCTGCTCCAACCTGCTGTAAAATGCTTGATTTCGAGAGTGAGCGAAACTAATGAAAACATTGTTGGGGTAAAACCTAAAGGGAAAGACCTAGCACCAAATCCAATTTGCCATCTGATCTAACTTCTGGAGGCAGTCAAAATGATCCTTAGAATTCTTCCCTACCTTATTCCTGTGCTGAGATACAGGCTGCTCCAACCTGCTGTAAAATGCTTGATTTCGAGAGTGAGCGAAACTAATGAAAACATTGTTGGGGTAAAACCTAAAGGGAAAGACCTAGCACCAAATCCAATTTGCCATCTGATCTAACTTCTGGAGGCAGTCAAAATGAGTATTTGAATTCTTCCCTACCTTATTCCTGTGCTGAGATACAGGCTGCTCCAACCTGCTGTAAAATGCTTGATTTCGAGAGTGAGCGAAACTAATGAAAACATTGTTGGGGTAAAACCTAAAGGGAAAGACCTAGCACCAAATCCAATTTGCCATCTGATCTAACTTCTGGAGGCAGTCAAAATGATCCTTAGAATTCTTCCCTACCTTATTCCTGTGCTGAGATACAGGCTGCTCCAACCTGCTGTAAAATGCTTGATTTCGAGAGTGAGCGAAACTAATGAAAACATTGTTGGGGTAAAACCTAAAGGGAAAGACCTAGCACCAAATCCAATTTGCCATCTGATCTAACTTCTGCAGGCAGTCAAAATGAGTATTTGAATTCTTCCCTACCTTATTCCTGTGCTGAGATACAGGCTGCTCCAACCTGCTGTAAAATGCTTGATTTTGAGAGTGAGCGAAACTAATGAAAACATTGTTGGGGTAAAACCTAAAGGGAAAGACCTAGCACCAAATCCAATTTGCCATCTGATCTAACTTCTGGAGGCAGTCAAAATGAGTATTTGAATTCTTCCCTACCTTATTCCTGTGCTGAGATACAGGCTGCTCCAACCTGCTGTAAAATGCTTGATTTCGAGAGTGAGCGAAACTAATGAAAACATTGTTGGGGTAAAACCTAAAGGGAAAGACCTAGCACCAAATCCAATTTGCCATCTGATCTAACTTCTGGAGGCAGTCAAAATGATCCTTAGAATTCTTCCCTACCTTATTCCTGTGCTGAGATACAGGCTGCTCCAACCTGCTGTAAAATGCTTGATTTCGAGAGTGAGCGAAACTAATGAAAACATTGTTGGGGTAAAACCTAAAGGGAAAGACCTAGCACCAAATCCAATTTGCCATCTGATCTAACTTCTGGAGGCAGTCAAAATGATCCTTAGAATTCTTCCCTACCTTATTCCTGTGCTGAGATACAGGCTGCTCCAACCTGCTGTAAAATGCTTGATTTCGAGAGTGAGCGAAACTAATGAAAACATTGTTGGGGTAAAACCTAAAGGGAAAGACCTAGCACCAAATCCAATTTGCCATCTGATCTAACTTCTGGAGGCAGTCAAAATGATCCTTAGAATTCTTCCCTACCTTATTCCTGTGCTGAGATACAGACTGCTCCAACCTGCTGTAAAATGCTTGATTTCAAGAGTGAGCGAAACTAATGAAAACATTGTTGGGGTAAAACCTAAAGGGAAAGACCTAGCACCAAATCCAATTTGCCATCTGATCTAACTTCTGGAGGCAGTCAAAATGAGTATTTGAATTCTTCCCTACCTTATTCCTGTGCTGAGATACAGGCTGCTCCAACCTGCTGTAAAATGCTTGATTTCGAGAGTGAGCGAAACTAATGAAAACATTGTTGGGGTAAAACCTAAAGGGAAAGACCTAGCACCAAATCCAATTTGCCATCTGATCTAACTTCTGCAGGCAGTCAAAATGAGTATTTGAATTCTTCCCTACCTTATTCCTGTGCTGAGATACAGGCTGCTCCAACCTGCTGTAAAATGCTTGATTTCGAGAGTGAGCGAAACTAATGAAAACATTGTTGGGGTAAAACCTAAAGGGAAAGACCTAGCACCAAATCCAATTTGCCATCTGATCTAACTTCTGGAGGCAGTCAAAATGAGTATTTGAATTCTTCCCTACCTTATTCCTGTGCTGAGATACAGGCTGCTCCAACCTGCTGTAAAATGCTTGATTTCGAGAGTGAGAAACTAATGAAAACATTGTTGGGGTAAAACCTAAAGGGAAAGACCTAGCACCAAATCCAATTTGCCATCTGATCTAACTTCTGGAGGCAGACAAAATGATCCTTAGAATTCTTCCCTACCTTATTCCTGTGCTGAGATACAGGCTGCTCCAACCTGCTGTAAAATGCTTGATTTCGAGAGTGAGCGAAACTAATGAAAACATTGTTGGGGTAAAACCTAAAGGGAAAGACCTAGCACCAAATCCAATTTGCCATCTGATCTAACTTCTGGAGGCAGTCAAAATGATCCTTAGAATTCTTCCCTACCTTATTCCTGTGCTGAGATACAGGCTGCTCCAACCTGCTGTAAAATGCTTGATTTCGAGAGTGAGCGAAACTAATGAAAACATTGTTGGGGTAAAACCTAAAGGGAAAGACCTAGCACCAAATCCAATTTGCCATCTGATCTAACTTCTGGAGGCAGTCAAAATGATCCTTAGAATTCTTCCCTACCTTATTCCTGTGCTGAGATACAGGCTGCTCCAACCTGCTGTAAAATGCTTGATTTCGAGAGTGAGCGAAACTAATGAAAACATTGTTGGGGTAAAACCTAAAGGGAAAGACCTAGCACCAAATCCAATTTGCCATCTGATCTAACTTCTGGAGGCAGTCAAAATGATCCTTAGAATTCTTCCCTACCTTATTCCTGTGCTGAGATACAGGCTGCTCCAACCTGCTGTAAAATGCTTGATTTCGAGAGTGAGCGAAACTAATGAAAACATTGTTGGGGTAAAACCTAAAGGGAAAGACCTAGCACCAAATCCAATTTGCCATCTGATCTAACTTCTGGAGGCAGTCAAAATGATCCTTAGAATTCTTCCCTACCTTATTCCTGTGCTGAGATACAGGCTGCTCCAACCTGCTGTAAAATGCTTGATTTCAAGAGTGAGCGAAACTAATGAAAACATTGTTGGGGTAAAACCTAAAGGGAAAGACCTAGCACCAAATCCAATTTGCCATCTGATCTAACTTCTGGAGGCAGTCAAAATGAGTATTTGAATTCTTCCCTACCTTATTCCTGTGCTGAGATACAGGCTGCTCCAACCTGCTGTAAAATGCTTGATTTCGAGAGTGAGCGAAACTAATGAAAACATTGTTGGGGTAAAACCTAAAGGGAAAGACCTAGCACCAAATCCAATTTGCCATCTGATCTAACTTCTGGAGGCAGTCAAAATGATCCTTAGAATTCTTCCCTACCTTATTCCTGTGCTGAGATACAGGCTGCTCCAACCTGCTGTAAAATGCTTGATTTCGAGAGTGAGCGAAACTAATGAAAACATTGTTGGGGTAAAACCTAAAGGGAAAGACCTAGCACCAAATCCAATTTGCCATCTGATCTAACTTCTGGAGGCAGTCAAAATGATCCTTAGAATTCTTCCCTACCTTATTCCTGTGCTGAGATACAGGCTGCTCAAACCTGCTGTAAAATGCTTGATTTTGAGAGTGAGCAAAACTAATGAAAACATTGTTGGGGTAAAACCTAAAGGGAAAGACCTAGCACCAAATCCAATTTGCCATCTGATCTAACTTCTGGAGGCAGTCAAAATGATCCTTAGAATTCTTCCCTACCTTATTCCTGTGCTGAGATACAGGCTGCTCCAACCTGCTGTAAAATGCTTGATTTCGAGAGTGAGCGAAACTAATGAAAACATTGTTGGGGTAAAACCTAAAGGGAAAGACCTAGCACCAAATCCAATTTGCCATCTGATCTAACTTCTGGAGGCAGTCAAAATGATCCTTAGAATTCTTCCCTACCTTATTCCTGTGCTGAGATACAGGCTGCTCCAACCTGCTGTAAAATGCTTGATTTCGAGAGTGAGCGAAACTAATGAAAACATTGTTGGGGTAAAACCTAAAGGGAAAGACCTAGCACCAAATCCAATTTGCCATCTGATCTAACTTCTGGAGGCAGTCAAAATGATCCTTAGAATTCTTCCCTACCTTATTCCTGTGCTGAGATACAGGCTGCTCCAACCTGCTGTAAAATGCTTGATTTCGAGAGTGAGCGAAACTAATGAAAACATTGTTGGGGTAAAACCTAAAGGGAAAGACCTAGCACCAAATCCAATTTGCCATCTGATCTAACTTCTGGAGGCAGTCAAAATGATCCTTAGAATTCTTCCCTACCTTATTCCTGTGCTGAGATACAGGCTGCTCCAACCTGCTGTAAAATGCTTGATTTCGAGAGTGAGCGAAACTAATGAAAACATTGTTGGGGTAAAACCTAAAGGGAAAGACCTAGCACCAAATCCAATTTGCCATCTGATCTAACTTCTGGAGGCAGTCAAAATGATCCTTAGAATTCTTCCCTACCTTATTCCTGTGCTGAGATACAGGCTGCTCCAACCTGCTGTAAAATGCTTGATTTCGAGAGTGAGCGAAACTAATGAAAACATTGTTGGGGTAAAACCTAAAGGGAAAGACCTAGCACCAAATCCAATTTGCCATCTGATCTAACTTCTGGAGGCAGTCAAAATGAGTATTTGAATTCTTCCCTACCTTATTCCTGTGCTGAGATACAGGCTGCTCCAACCTGCTGTAAAATGCTTGATTTCGAGAGTGAGCGAAACTAATGAAAACATTGTTGGGGTAAAACCTAAAGGGAAAGACCTAGCACCAAATCCAATTTGCCATCTGATCTAACTTCTGGAGGCAGTCAAAATGATCCTTAGAATTCTTCCCTACCTTATTCCTGTGCTGAGATACAGGCTGCTCCAACCTGCTGTAAAATGCTTGATTTCGCGAGTGAGCGAAACTAATGAAAACATTGTTGGGGTAAAACCTAAAGGGAAAGACCTAGCACCAAATCCAATTTGCCATCTGATCTAACTTCTGGAGGCAGTCAAAATGATCCTTAGAATTCTTCCCTACCTTATTCCTGTGCTGAGATACAGGCTGCTCCAACCTGCTGTAAAATGCTTGATTTCGAGAGTGAGCGAAACTAATGAAAACATTGTTGGGGTAAAACCTAAAGGGAAAGACCTAGCACCAAATCCAATTTGCCATCTGATCTAACTTCTGGAGGCAGTCAAAATGATCCTTAGAATTCTTCCCTACCTTATTCCTGTGCTGAGATACAGGCTGCTCCAACCTGCTGTAAAATGCTTGATTTCGAGAGTGAGCGAAACTAATGAAAACATTGTTGGGGTAAAACCTAAAGGGAAAGACCTAGCACCAAATCCAATTTGCCATCTGATCTAACTTCTGGAGGCAGTCAAAATGATCCTTAGAATTCTTCCCTACCTTATTCCTGTGCTGAGATACAGGCTGCTCCAACCTGCTGTAAAATGCTTGATTTCGAGAGTGAGCGAAACTAATGAAAACATTGTTGGGGTAAAACCTAAAGGGAAAGACCTAGCACCAAATCCAATTTGCCATCTGATCTAACTTCTGGAGGCAGTCAAAATGATCCTTAGAATTCTTCCCTACCTTATTCCTGTGCTGAGATACAGGCTGCTCCAACCTGCTGTAAAATGCTTGATTTTGAGAGTGAGCGAAACTAATGAAAACATTGTTGGGGTAAAACCTAAAGGGAAAGACCTAGCACCAAATCCAATTTGCCATCTGATCTAACTTCTGGAGGCAGTCAAAATGATCCTTAGAATTCTTCCCTACCTTATTCCTGTGCTGAGATACAGGCTGCTCCAACCTGCTGTAAAATGCTTGATTTCGAGAGTGAGCGAAACTAATGAAAACATTGTTGGGGTAAAACCTAAAGGGAAAGACCTAGCACCAAATCCAATTTGCCATCTGATCTAACTTCTGGAGGCAGTCAAAATGATCCTTAGAATTCTTCCCTACCTTATTCCTGTGCTGAGATACAGGCTGCTCCAACCTGCTGTAAAATGCTTGATTTCGAGAGTGAGCGAAACTAATGAAAACATTGTTGGGGTAAAACCTAAAGGGAAAGACCTAGCACCAAATCCAATTTGCCATCTGATCTAACTTCTGGAGGCAGTCAAAATGATCCTTAGAATTCTTCCCTACCTTATTCCTGTGCTGAGATACAGGCTGCTCCAACCTGCTGTAAAATGCTTGATTTCGAGAGTGAGCGAAACTAATGAAAACATTGTTGGGGTAAAACCTAAAGGGAAAGACCTAGCACCAAATCCAATTTGCCATCTGATCTAACTTCTGGAGGCAGTCAAAATGATCCTTAGAATTCTTCCCTACCTTATTCCTGTGCTGAGATACAGGCTGCTCCAACCTGCTGTAAAATGCTTGATTTCGAGAGTGAGCGAAACTAATGAAAACATTGTTGGGGTAAAACCTAAAGGGAAAGACCTAGCACCAAATCCAATTTGCCATCTGATCTAACTTCTGGAGGCAGTCAAAATGATCCTTAGAATTCTTCCCTACCTTATTCCTGTGCTGAGATACAGGCTGCTCCAACCTGCTGTAAAATGCTTGATTTCGAGAGTGAGCGAAACTAATGAAAACATTGTTGGGGTAAAACCTAAAGGGAAAGACCTAGCACCAAATCCAATTTGCCATCCTGATCTAACTTCTGGAGGCAGTCAAAATGATCCTTAGAATTCTTCCCTACCTTATTCCTGTGCTGAGATACAGGCTGCTCCAACCTGCTGTAAAATGCTTGATTTCGAGAGTGAGCGAAACTAATGAAAACATTGTTGGGGTAAAACCTAAAGGGAAAGACCTAGCACCAAATCCAATTTGCCATCTGATCTAACTTCTGGAGGCAGTCAAAATGATCCTTAGAATTCTTCCCTACCTTATTCCTGTGCTGAGATACAGGCTGCTCCAACCTGCTGTAAAATGCTTGATTTCGAGAGTGAGCGAAACTAATGAAAACATTGTTGGGGTAAAACCTAAAGGGAAAGACCTAGCACCAAATCCAATTTGCCATCTGATCTAACTTCTGGAGGCAGTCAAAATGATCCTTAGAATTCTTCCCTACCTTATTCCTGTGCTGAGATACAGGCTGCTCCAACCTGCTGTAAAATGCTTGATTTCGAGAGTGAGCGAAACTAATGAAAACATTGTTGGGGTAAAACCTAAAGGGAAAGACCTAGCACCAAATCCAATTTGCCATCTGATCTAACTTCTGGAGGCAGTCAAAATGATCCTTAGAATTCTTCCCTACCTTATTCCTGTGCTGAGATACAGGCTGCTCCAACCTGCTGTAAAATGCTTGATTTCGAGAGTGAGCGAAACTAATGAAAACATTGTTGGGGTAAAACCTAAAGGGAAAGACCTAGCACCAAATCCAATTTGCCATCTGATCTAACTTCTGGAGGCAGTCAAAATGATCCTTAGAATTCTTCCCTACCTTATTCCTGTGCTGAGATACAGGCTGCTCCAACCTGCTGTAAAATGCTTGATTTCGAGAGTGAGCGAAACTAATGAAAACATTGTTGGGGTAAAACCTAAAGGGAAAGACCTAGCACCAAATCCAATTTGCCATCTGATCTAACTTCTGGAGGCAGTCAAAATGATCCTTAGAATTCTTCCCTACCTTATTCCTGTGCTGAGATACAGGCTGCTCCAACCTGCTGTAAAATGCTTGATTTCGAGAGTGAGCGAAACTAATGAAAACATTGTTGGGGTAAAACCTAAAGGGAAAGACCTAGCACCAAATCCAATTTGCCATCTGATCTAACTTCTGGAGGCAGTCAAAATGATCCTTAGAATTCTTCCCTACCTTATTCCTGTGCTGAGATACAGGCTGCTCCAACCTGCTGTAAAATGCTTGATTTCGAGAGTGAGCGAAACTAACGAAAACATTGTTGGGGTAAAACCTAAAGGGAAAGACCTAGCACCAAATCCAATTTGCCATCTGATCTAACTTCTGGAGGCAGTCAAAATGATCCTTAGAATTCTTCCCTACCTTATTCCTGTGCTGAGATACAGGCTGCTCAAACCTGCTGTAAAATGCTTGATTTTGAGAGTGAGCAAAACTAATGAAAACATTGTTGGGGTAAAACCTAAAGGGAAAGACCTAGCACCAAATCCAATTTGCCATCTGATCTAACTTCTGGAGGCAGTCAAAATGATCCTTAGAATTCTTCCCTACCTTATTCCTGTGCTGAGATACAGGCTGCTCCAACCTGCTGTAAAATGCTTGATTTCGAGAGTGAGCGAAACTAATGAAAACATTGTTGGGGTAAAACCTAAAGGGAAAGACCTAGCACCAAATCCAATTTGCCATCTGATCTAACTTCTGGAGGCAGTCAAAATGATCCTTAGAATTCTTCCCTACCTTATTCCTGTGCTGAGATACAGGCTGCTCCAACCTGCTGTAAAATGCTTGATTTCGAGAGTGAGCGAAACTAATGAAAACATTGTTGGGGTAAAACCTAAAGGGAAAGACCTAGCACCAAATCCAATTTGCCATCTGATCTAACTTCTGGAGGCAGTCAAAATGATCCTTAGAATTCTTCCCTACCTTATTCCTGTGCTGAGATACAGGCTGCTCCAACCTGCTGTAAAATGCTTGATTTCGAGAGTGAGCGAAACTAATGAAAACATTGTTGGGGTAAAACCTAAAGGGAAAGACCTAGCACCAAATCCAATTTGCCATCTGATCTAACTTCTGGAGGCAGTCAAAATGATCCTTAGAATTCTTCTCTACCTTATTCCTGTGCTGAGATACAGGCTGCTCCAACCTGCTGTAAAATGCTTGATTTCGAGAGTGAGCGAAACTAATGAAAACATTGTTGGGGTAAAACCTAAAGGGAAAGACCTAGCACCAAATCCAATTTGCCATCTGATCTAACTTCTGGAGGCAGTCAAAATGATCCTTAGAATTCTTCCCTACCTTATTCCTGTGCTGAGATACAGGCTGCTCCAACCTGCTGTAAAATGCTTGATTTCGAGAGTGAGCGAAACTAATGAAAACATTGTTGGGGTAAAACCTAAAGGGAAAGACCTAGCACCAAATCCAATTTGCCATCTGATCTAACTTCTGGAGGCAGTCAAAATGATCCTTAGAATTCTTCCCTACCTTATTCCTGTGCTGAGATACAGGCTGCTCCAACCTGCTGTAAAATGCTTGATTTCGAGAGTGAGCGAAACTAATGAAAACATTGTTGGGGTAAAACCTAAAGGGAAAGACCTAGCACCAAATCCAATTTGCCATCTGATCTAACTTCTGGAGGCAGTCAAAATGATCCTTAGAATTCTTCCCTACCTTATTCCTGTGCTGAGATACAGGCTGCTCCAACCTGCTGTAAAATGCTTGATTTCGAGAGTGAGCGAAACTAATGAAAACATTGTTGGGGTAAAACCTAAAGGGAAAGACCTAGCACCAAATCCAATTTGCCATCTGATCTAACTTCTGGAGGCAGTCAAAATGATCCTTAGAATTCTTCCCTACCTTATTCCTGTGCTGAGATACAGGCTGCTCCAACCTGCTGTAAAATGCTTGATTTCGAGAGTGAGCGAAACTAATGAAAACATTGTTGGGGTAAAACCTAAAGGGAAAGACCTAGCACCAAATCCAATTTGCCATCTGATCTAACTTCTGGAGGCAGTCAAAATGATCCTTAGAATTCTTCCCTACCTTATTCCTGTGCTGAGATACAGGCTGCTCCAACCTGCTGTAAAATGCTTGATTTCGAGAGTGAGCGAAACTAATGAAAACATTGTTGGGGTAAAACCTAAAGGGAAAGACCTAGCACCAAATCCAATTTGCCATCTGATCTAACTTCTGGAGGCAGTCAAAATGATCCTTAGAATTCTTCCCTACCTTATTCCTGTGCTGAGATACAGGCTGCTCCAACCTGCTGTAAAATGCTTGATTTCGAGAGTGAGCGAAACTAATGAAAACATTGTTGGGGTAAAACCTAAAGGGAAAGACCTAGCACCAAATCCAATTTGCCATCTGATCTAACTTCTGGAGGCAGTCAAAATGATCCTTAGAATTCTTCCCTACCTTATTCCTGTGCTGAGATACAGGCTGCTCCAACCTGCTGTAAAATGCTTGATTTCGAGAGTGAGCGAAACTAATGAAAACATTGTTGGGGTAAAACCTAAAGGGAAAGACCTAGCACCAAATCCAATTTGCCATCTGATCTAACTTCTGGAGGCAGTCAAAATGATCCTTAGAATTCTTCCCTACCTTATTCCTGTGCTGAGATACAGGCTGCTCCAACCTGCTGTAAAATGCTTGATTTCGAGAGTGAGCGAAACTAATGAAAACATTGTTGGGGTAAAACCTAAAGGGAAAGACCTAGCACCAAATCCAATTTGCCATCTGATCTAACTTCTGGAGGCAGTCAAAATGAGTATTTGAATTCTTCCCTACCTTATTCCTGTGCTGAGATACAGGCTGCTCCAACCTGCTGTAAAATGCTTGATTTCGAGAGTGAGCGAAACTAATGAAAACATTGTTGGGGTAAAACCTAAAGGGAAAGACCTAGCACCAAATCCAATTTGCCATCTGATCTAACTTCTGGAGGCAGTCAAAATGATCCTTAGAATTCTTCCCTACCTTATTCCTGTGCTGAGATACAGGCTGCTCCAACCTGCTGTAAAATGCTTGATTTCGAGAGTGAGCGAAACTAATGAAAACATTGTTGGGGTAAAACCTAAAGGGAAAGACCTAGCACCAAATCCAATTTGCCATCTGATCTAACTTCTGGAGGCAGTCAAAATGATCCTTAGAATTCTTCCCTACCTTATTCCTGTGCTGAGATACAGGCTGCTCCAACCTGCTGTAAAATGCTTGATTTCGAGAGTGAGCGAAACTAATGAAAACATTGTTGGGGTAAAACCTAAAGGGAAAGACCTAGCACCAAATCCAATTTGCCATCTGATCTAACTTCTGGAGGCAGTCAAAATGATCCTTAGAATTCTTCCCTACCTTATTCCTGTGCTGAGATACAGGCTGCTCCAACCTGCTGTAAAATGCTTGATTTCGAGAGTGAGCAAAACTAATGAAAACATTGTTGGGGTAAAACCTAAAGGGAAAGACCTAGCACCAAATCCAATTTGCCATCTGATCTAACTTCTGGAGGCAGTCAAAATGATCCTTAGAATTCTTCCCTACCTTATTCCTGTGCTGAGATACAGGCTGCTCCAACCTGCTGTAAAATGCTTGATTTCGAGAGTGAGCGAAACTAATGAAAACATTGTTGGGGTAAAACCTAAAGGGAAAGACCTAGCACCAAATCCAATTTGCCATCTGATCTAACTTCTGGAGGCAGTCAAAATGATCCTTAGAATTCTTCCCTACCTTATTCCTGTGCTGAGATACAGGCTGCTCCAACCTGCTGTAAAATGCTTGATTTCGAGAGTGAGCGAAACTAATGAAAACATTGTTGGGGTAAAACCTAAAGGGAAAGACCTAGCACCAAATCCAATTTGCCATCTGATCTAACTTCTGGAGGCAGTCAAAATGATCCTTAGAATTCTTCCCTACCTTATTCCTGTGCTGAGATACAGGCTGCTCCAACCTGCTGTAAAATGCTTGATTTCGAGAGTGAGCGAAACTAATGAAAACATTGTTGGGGTAAAACCTAAAGGGAAAGACCTAGCACCAAATCCAATTTGCCATCTGATCTAACTTCTGGAGGCAGTCAAAATGATCCTTAGAATTCTTCCCTACCTTATTCCTGTGCTGAGATACAGGCTGCTCCAACCTGCTGTAAAATGCTTGATTTCGAGAGTGAGCGAAACTAATGAAAACATTGTTGGGGTAAAACCTAAAGGGAAAGACCTAGCACCAAATCCAATTTGCCATCTGATCTAACTTCTGGAGGCAGTCAAAATGATCCTTAGAATTCTTCCCTACCTTATTCCTGTGCTGAGATACAGGCTGCTCCAACCTGCTGTAAAATGCTTGATTTCGAGAGTGAGCGAAACTAATGAAAACATTGTTGGGGTAAAACCTAAAGGGAAAGACCTAGCACCAAATCCAATTTGCCATCTGATCTAACTTCTGGAGGCAGTCAAAATGATCCTTAGAATTCTTCCCTACCTTATTCCTGTGCTGAGATACAGGCTGCTCCAACCTGCTGTAAAATGCTTGATTTCGAGAGTGAGCGAAACTAATGAAAACATTGTTGGGGTAAAACCTAAAGGGAAAGACCTAGCACCAAATCCAATTTGCCATCTGATCTAACTTCTGGAGGCAGTCAAAATGATCCTTAGAATTCTTCCCTACCTTATTCCTGTGCTGAGATACAGGCTGCTCCAACCTGCTGTAAAATGCTTGATTTCGAGAGTGAGCGAAACTAATGAAAACATTGTTGGGGTAAAACCTAAAGGGAAAGACCTAGCACCAAATCCAATTTGCCATCTGATCTAACTTCTGGAGGCAGTCAAAATGATCCTTAGAATTCTTCCCTACCTTATTCCTGTGCTGAGATACAGGCTGCTCCAACCTGCTGTAAAATGCTTGATTTCGAGAGTGAGCGAAACTAATGAAAACATTGTTGGGGTAAAACCTAAAGGGAAAGACCTAGCACCAAATCCAATTTGCCATCTGATCTAACTTCTGGAGGCAGTCAAAATGATCCTTAGAATTCTTCCCTACCTTATTCCTGTGCTGAGATACAGGCTGCTCCAACCTGCTGTAAAATGCTTGATTTCGAGAGTGAGCGAAACTAATGAAAACATTGTTGGGGTAAAACCTAAAGGGAAAGACCTAGCACCAAATCCAATTTGCCATCTGATCTAACTTCTGGAGGCAGTCAAAATGATCCTTAGAATTCTT
>NW_027143949.1:0-44647 GCF_026170545.1 Melanerpes formicivorus
TTTACCCCAACAATGTTTTCATTAGTTTCGCTCACTCTCGAAATCAAGCATTTTACAGCAGGTTGGAGCAGCCTGTATCTCAGCACAGGAATAAGGTAGGGAAGAATTCTAAGGCTCATTTTGACTGCCTCCAGAAGTTAGATCAGATGGCAAATTGGATTTGGTGCTAGGTCTTTCCCTTTAGGTTTTACCCCAACAATGTTTTCATTAGTTTCGCTCACTCTCGAAATCAAGCATTTTACAGCAGGTTGGGAGCAGCCTGTATCTCAGCACAGGAATAAGGTAGGGAAGAATTCTAAGGATCATTTTGACTGCCTCCAGAAGTTAGATCAGATGGCAAATTGGATTTGGTGCTAGGTCTTTCCCTTTAGGTTTTACCCCAACAATGTTTTCATTAGTTTCGCTCACTCTCGAAATCAAGCATTTTACAGCAGGTTGGAGCAGCCTGTATCTCAGCACAGGAATAAGGTAGGGAAGAATTCTAAGGCTCATTTTGACTGCCTCCAGAAGTTAGATCAGATGGCAAATTGGATTTGGTGCTAGGTCTTTCCCTTTAGGTTTTACCCCAACAATTGTTTTCATTAGTTTCGCTCACTCTCGAGAAATCAAGCATTTTACAGCAGGTTGGAGCAGCCTGTATCTCAGCACAGGAATAAGGTAGGGAAGAATTCTAAGGATCATTTTGACTGCCTCCAGAAGTTAGATCAGATGGCAAATTGGATTTGGTGCTAGGTCTTTCCCTTTAGGTTTTACCCCAACAATGTTTTTCATTAGTTTCGCTCACTCTCGAAATCAAGCATTTTACAGCAGGTTGGAGCAGCCTGTATCTCAGCACAGGAATAAGGTAGGGAAGAATTCTAAGGATCATTTTGACTGCCTCCAGAAGTTAGATCAGATGGCAAATTGGATTTGGTGCTAGGTCTTTCCCTTTAGGTTTTACCCCAACAATGTTTTCATTAGTTTCGCTCACTCTCGAAATCAAGCATTTTACAGCAGGTTGGAGCAGCCTGTATCTCAGCACAGGAATAAGGTAGGGAAGAATTCTAAGGATCATTTTGACTGCCTCCAGAAGTTAGATCAGATGGCAAATTGGATTTGGTGCTAGGTCTTTCCCTTTAGGTTTTACCCCAACAATGTTTTCATTAGTTTCGCTCACTCTCGAAATCAAGCATTTTACAGCAAGGTTGGAGCAGCCTGTATCTCAGCACAGGAATAAGGTAGGGAAGAATTCTAAGGATCATTTTGACTGCCTCCAGAAGTTAGATCAGATGGCAAATTGGATTTGGTGCTAGGTCTTTCCCTTTAGGTTTTACCCCAACAATGTTTTCATTAGTTTCGCTCACTCTCGAAATCAAGCATTTTACAGCAGGTTGGAGCAGCCTGTATCTCAGCACAGGAATAAGGTAGGGAAGAATTCTAAGGATCATTTTGACTGCCTCCAGAAGTTAGATCAGATGGCAAATTGGATTTGGTGCTAGGTCTTTCCCTTTAGGTTTTACCCCAACAATGTTTTTCATTAGTTTCGCTCACTCTCGAAATCAAGCATTTTACAGCAGGTTGGAGCAGCCTGTATCTCAGCACAGGAATAAGGTAGGGAAGAATTCTAAGGATCATTTTGACTGCCTCCAGAAGTTAGATCAGATGGCAAATTGGATTTGGTGCTAGGTCTTTCCCTTTAGGTTTTACCCCAACAATGTTTTCATTAGTTTCGCTCACTCTCGAAATCAAGCATTTTACAGCAGGTTGGAGCAGCCTGTATCTCAGCACAGGAATAAGGTAGGGAAGAATTCTAAGGCTCATTTTGACTGCCTCCAGAAGTTAGATCAGATGGCAAATTGGATTTGGTGCTAGGTCTTTCCCTTTAGGTTTTACCCCAACAATGTTTTCATTAGTTTCGCTCACTCTCGAAATCAAGCATTTTACAGCAGGTTGGAGCAGCCCTGTATCTCAGCACAGGAATAAGGTAGGGAAGAATTCTAAGGCTCATTTTGACTGCCTCCAGAAGTTAGATCAGATGGCAAATTGGATTTGGTGCTAGGTCTTTCCCTTTAGGTTTTTACCCCAACAATGTTTTCATTAGTTTCGCTCACTCTCGAAATCAAGCATTTTACAGCAGGTTGGAGCAGCCTGTATCTCAGCACAGGAATAAGGTAGGGAAGAATTCTAAGGCTCATTTTGACTGCCTCCAGAAGTTAGATCAGATGGCAAATTGGATTTGGTGCTAGGTCTTTCCCTTTAGGTTTTACCCCAACAATGTTTTCATTAGTTTCGCTCACTCTCGAAATCAAGCATTTTACAGCAGGTTGGAGCAGCCTGTATCTCAGCACAGGAATAAGGTAGGGAAGAATTCTAAGGCTCATTTTGACTGCCTCCAGAAGTTAGATCAGATGGCAAATTGGATTTGGTGCTAGGTCTTTCCCTTTAGGTTTTACCCCAACAATGTTTTCATTAGTTTCGCTCCCTCTCGAAATCAAGCATTTTACAGCAGGTTGGAGCAGCCTGTATCTCAGCACAGGAATAAGGTAGGGAAGAATTCTAAGGCTCATTTTGACTGCCTCCAGAAGTTAGATCAGATGGCAAATTGGGTTTGGTGCTTGGTCTTTCCCTTTAGGTTTTACCCCAACAATGTTTTCATTAGTTTCGCTCACTCTCGAAATCAAGCATTTTACAGCAGGTTGGGAGCAGCCTGTATCTCAGCACAGGAATAAGGTAGGGAAGAATTCTAAGGATCATTTTGACTGCCTCCAGAAGTTAGATCAGATGGCAAATTGGATTTGGTGCTAGGTCTTTCCCTTTAGGTTTTTACCCCAACAATGTTTTCATTAGTTTCGCTCACTCTCGAAATCAAGCATTTTACAGCAGGTTGGAGCAGCCTGTATCTCAGCACAGGAATAAGGTAGGGGAAGAATTCTAAGGCTCATTTTGACTGCCTCAGAAGTTAGATCAGATGGCAAATCGGATTTGGTGCTAGGTCTTTCCCTTTAGGTTTTACCCCAACATGTTTTCATTAGTTTCGCTCACTCTCGAAATCAAGCATTTTACAGCAGGTTGGAGCAGCCTGTATCTCAGCACAGGAATAAGGTAGGGAAGAATTCTAAGGATCATTTTGACTGCCTCCAGAAGTTAGATCAGATGGCAAATTGGATTTGGTGCTAGGTCTTTCCCTTTAGGTTTTACCCCAACAATGTTTTCATTAGTTTCGCTCACTCTCGAAATCAAGCATTTTACAGCAGGTTGGAGCAGCCTGTATCTCAGCACAGGAATAAGGTAGGGAAGAATTCTAAGGATCATTTTGACTGCCTCCAGAAGTTTAGATCAGATGGCAAATTGGATTTGGGTGCTAGGTCTTTCCCTTTAGGTTTTACCCCAACAATGTTTTCATTAGTTTCGCTCACTCTCGAAATCAAGCATTTTACAGCAGGTTGGAGCAGCCTGTATCTCAGCACAGGAATAAGGTAGGGAAGAATTCTAAGGCTCATTTTGACTGCCTCCAGAAGTTAGATCAGATGGCAAATTGGATTTGGTGCTAGGTCTTTCCCTTTAGGTTTTACCCCAACAATGTTTTTCATTAGTTTCGCTCACTCTCGAAATCAAGCATTTTACAGCAGGTTGGAGCAGCCTGTATCTCAGCACAGGAATAAGGTAGGGAAGAATTCTAAGGCTCATTTTGACTGCCTCCAGAAGTTAGATCAGATGGCAAATTGGATTTGGTGCTAGGTCTTTCCCTTTAGGTTTTACCCCAACAATGTTTTCATTAGTTTCGCTCACTCTCGAAATCAAGCATTTTACAGCAGGTTGGAGCAGCCTGTATCTCAGCACAGGAATAAGGTAGGGAAGAATTCTAAGGCTCATTTTGACTGCCTCCAGAAGTTAGATCAGATGGCAAATTGGATTTGGTGCTAGGTCTTTCCCTTTAGGTTTTACCCCAACAATGTTTTCATAAGTTTCGCTCACTCTCGAAATCAAGCATTTTACAGCAGGTTGGAGCAGCCTGTATCTCAGCACAGGAATAAGGTAGGGAAGAATTCTAAGGCTCATTTTGACTGCCTCCAGAAGTTAGATCAAATGGCAAAATTGGGTTTGGTGCTTGGTCTTTCCCTTTAGGTTTTACCCCAACAATGTTTTCATTAGTTTCGCTCACTCTCGAAATCAAGCATTTTACAGCAGGTTGGAGCAGCCTGTATCTCAGCACAGGAATAAGGTAGGGAAGAATTCTAAGGCTCATTTTGACTGCCTCCAGAAGTTAGATCAGATGGCAAATTGGATTTGGGTGCTAGGTCTTTCCCCTTTAGGTTTTACCCCCAACAATGTTTTCATTAGTTTCGCTCACTCTCGAAATCAAGCATTTTTACAGCAGGTTGGAGCAGCCTGTATCTCAGCACAGGAATAAGGTAGGGAAGAATTCTAAGGATCATTTTGACTGCCTCCAGAAGTTAGATCAGATGGCAAATTGGATTTGGTGCTAGGTCTTTCCCTTTAGGTTTTACCCCAACAATGTTTTCATTAGTTTCGCTCACTCTCGAAATCAAGCATTTTACAGCAGGTTGGAGCAGCCTGTATCTCAGCACAGGAATAAGGTAGGGAAGAATTCTAAGGATCATTTTGACTGCCTCCAGAAGTTAGATCAGATGGCAAATTGGATTTGGTGCTAGGTCTTTCCCTTTAGGTTTTTACCCCAACAATGTTTTCATTAGTTTCGCTCACTCTCGAAATCAAGCATTTTACAGCAGGTTGGAGCAGCCTGTATCTCAGCACAGGAATAAGGTAGGGAAGAATTCTAAGGATCATTTTGACTGCCTCCAGAAGTTAGATCAGATGGCAAATTGGATTTGGTGCTAGGTCTTTCCCTTTAGGTTTTACCCCAACAATGTTTTTTCATTAGTTTCGCTCACTCTCGAAATCAAGCATTTTACAGCAGGTTGGAGCAGCCTGTATCTCAGCACAGGAATAAGGTAGGGAAGAATTCTAAGGCTCATTTTGACTGCCTCCAGAAGTTAGATCAGATGGCAAATTGGATTTGGTGCTAGGTCTTTCCCTTTAGGTTTTACCCCAACAATGTTTTCATTAGTTTCGCTCACTCTCGAAATCAAGCATTTTACAGCAGGTTGGAGCAGCCTGTATCTCAGCACAGGAATAAGGTAGGGAAGAATTCTAAGGCTCATTTTTGACTGCCTCCAGAAGTTAGATCAGATGGCAAATTGGATTTGGTGCTAGGTCTTTCCCTTTAGGTTTTACCCCAACAATGTTTTCATTAGTTTCGCTCACTCTCGAAATCAAGCATTTTACAGCAGGTTGGAGCAGCCTGTATCTCAGCACAGGAATAAGGTAGGGAAGAATTCTAAGGCTCATTTTGACTGCCTCCAGAAGTTAGATCAGATGGCAAATTGGATTTGGTGCTAGGTCTTTCCCTTTAGGTTTTACCCCAACAATGTTTTCATTAGTTTCGCTCACTCTCGAAATCAAGCATTTTACAGCAGGTTGGAGCAGCCTGTATCTCAGCACAGGAATAAGGTAGGGAAGAATTCTAAGGCTCATTTTGACTGCCTCCAGAAGTTAGATCAGATGGCAAATTGGATTTGGTGCTAGGTCTTTCCCTTTAGGTTTTACCCCAACAATGTTTTCATTAGTTTCGCTCCCTCTCGAAATCAAGCATTTTACAGCAGGTTGGAGCAGCCTGTATCTCAGCACAGGAATAAGGTAGGGAAGAATTCTAAGGCTCATTTTGACTGCCTCCAGAAGTTAGATCAGATGGCAAATTGGGTTTGGTGCTTGGTCTTTCCCTTTAGGTTTTACCCCAACAATGTTTTCATTAGTTTCGCTCACTCTCGAAATCAAGCATTTTACAGCAGGTTGGAGCAGCCTGTATCTCAGCACAGGAATAAGGTAGGGAAGAATTCTAAGGATCATTTTGACTGCCTCCAGAAGTTAGATCAGATGGCAAATTGGATTTGGTGCTAGGTCTTTCCCTTTAGGTTTTACCCCAACAATGTTTTCATTAGTTTCGCTCACTCTCGAAATCAAGCATTTTACAGCAGGTTGGAGCAGCCTGTATCTCAGCACAGGAATAAGGTAGGGAAGAATTCTAAGGCTCATTTTGACTGCCTCCAGAAGTTAGATTCAGATGGCAAATTGGATTTGGTGCTAGGTCTTTCCCTTTAGGTTTTACCCCAACAATGTTTTCATTAGTTTCGCTCACTCTCGAAATCAAGCATTTTACAGCAGGTTGGAGCAGCCTGTATCTCAGCACAGGAATAAGGTAGGGAAGAATTCTAAGGATCATTTTGACTGCCTCCAGAAGTTAGATCAGATGGCAAATTGGATTTGGTGCTAGGTCTTTCCCTTTAGGTTTTACCCCAACAATGTTTTCATTAGTTTCGCTCCCTCTCGAAATCAAGCATTTTACAGCAGGTTGGAGCAGCCTGTATCTCAGCACAGGAATAAGGTAGGGAAGAATTCTAAGGATCATTTTGACTGCCTCCAGAAGTTAGATCAGATGGCAAATTGGGATTTGGTGCTAGGTCTTTCCCTTTAGGTTTTACCCCAACAATGTTTTCATTAGTTTCGCTCACTCTCGAAATCAAGCATTTTACAGCAGGTTGGAGCAGCCTGTATCTCAGCACAGGAATAAGGTAGGGAAGAATTCTAAGGCTCATTTTGACTGCCTCCAGAAGTTAGATCAGATGGCAAATTGGATTTGGTGCTAGGTCTTTCCCTTTAGGTTTTACCCCAACAATGTTTTCATTAGTTTCGCTCACTCTCGAAATCAAGCATTTTACAGCAGGTTGGAGCAGCCTGTATCTCAGCACAGGAATAAGGTAGGGAAGAATTCTAAGGCTCATTTTGACTGCCTCCAGAAGTTAGATCAGATGGCAAATTGGATTTGGTGCTAGGTCTTTCCCTTTAGGTTTTACCCCAACAATGTTTTCATTAGTTTCGCTCACTCTCGAAATCAAGCATTTTACAGCAGGTTGGAGCAGCCTGTATCTCAGCACAGGAATAAGGTAGGGAAGAATTCTAAGGCTCATTTTGACTGCCTCCAGAAGTTAGATCAGATGGCAAATTGGATTTGGTGCTAGGTCTTTCCCTTTAGGTTTTACCCCAACAATGTTTTCATAAGTTTCGCTCACTCTCGAAATCAAGCATTTTACAGCAGGTTGGAGCAGCCTGTATCTCAGCACAGGAATAAGGTAGGGAAGAATTCTAAGGCTCATTTTGACTGCCTCCAGAAGTTAGATCAAATGGCAAATTGGGTTTGGTGCTTGGTCTTTCCCTTTAGGTTTTACCCCAACAATGTTTTCATTAGTTTCGCTCACTCTCGAAATCAAGCATTTTACAGCAGGTTGGAGCAGCCTGTATCTCAGCACAGGAATAAGGTAGGGAAGAATTCTAAGGATCATTTTGACTGCCTCCAGAAGTTAGATCAGATGGCAAATTGGATTTGGTGCTAGGTCTTTCCCTTTAGGTTTTACCCCAACAATGTTTTCATTAGTTTCGCTCCCTCTCGAAATCAAGCATTTTACAGCAGGTTGGAGCAGCCTGTATCTCAGCACAGGAATAAGGTAGGGAAGAATTCTAAGGATCATTTTGACTGCCTCCAGAAGTTAGATCAGATGGCAAATTGGATTTGGTGCTAGGTCTTTCCCTTTAGGTTTTACCCCAACAATGTTTTCATTAGTTTCGCTCACTCTCGAAATCAAGCATTTTACAGCAGGTTGGAGCAGCCTGTATCTCAGCACAGGAATAAGGTAGGGAAGAATTCTAAGGCTCATTTTGACTGCCTCCAGAAGTTAGATCAGATGGCAAATTGGATTTGGTGCTAGGTCTTTCCCTTTAGGTTTTACCCCAACAATGTTTTCATTAGTTTCGCTCACTCTCGAAATCAAGCATTTTACAGCAGGTTGGAGCAGCCTGTATCTCAGCACAGGAATAAGGTAGGGAAGAATTCTAAGGCTCATTTTGACTGCCTCCAGAAGTTAGATCAGATGGCAAATTGGATTTGGTGCTAGGTCTTTCCCTTTAAGTTTTACCCCAACAATGTTTTCATTAGTTTCGCTCACTCTCGAAATCAAGCATTTTACAGCAGGTTGGAGCAGCCTGTATCTCAGCACAGGAATAAGGTAGGGAAGAATTCTAAGGCTCATTTTGACTGCCTCCAGAAGTTAGATCAGATGGCAAATTGGGTTTGGTGCTAGGGTCTTTCCCTTTAGGTTTTACCCCAACAATGTTTTCATTAGTTTCGCTCACTCTCGAAATCAAGCATTTTACAGCAGGTTGGAGCAGCCTGTATCTCAGCACAGGAATAAGGTAGGGGAAGAATTCTAAGGGCTCATTTTGACTGCCTCCAGAAGTTAGATCAGATGGCAAATTGGGTTTGGTGCTAGGTCTTTCCCTTTAGGTTTTACCCCAACAATGTTTTCATTAGTTTCGCTCACTCTCGAAATCAAGCATTTTACAGCAGGTTGGAGCAGCCTGTATCTCAGCACAGGAATAAGGTAGGGAAGAATTCTAAGGCTCATTTTGACTGCCTCCAGAAGTAGATCAGATGGCAAATTGGATTTGGTGCTAGGTCTTTCCCTTTAGGTTTTACCCCAACAATGTTTTCATTAGTTTCGCTCACTCTCGAAATCAAGCATTTTACAGCAGGTTGGAGCAGCCTGTATCTCAGCACAGGAATAAGGTAGGGGAAGAATTCTAAGGCTCATTTTGACTGCCTCCAGAAGTTAGATCAGATGGCAAATTGGATTTGGTGCTAGGTCTTTCCCTTTAGGTTTTACCCCAACAATGTTTTCATTAGTTTCGCTCACTCTCGAAATCAAGCATTTTACAGCAGGTTGGAGCAGCCTGTATCTCAGCACAGGAATAAGGTAGGGAAGAATTCTAAGGCTCATTTTGACTGCCTCCAGAAGTTAGATCAGATGGCAAATTGGATTTGGTGCTAGGTCTTTCCCTTTAGGTTTTACCCCAACAATGTTTTCATTAGTTTCGCTCACTCTCGAAATCAAGCATTTTACAGCAGGTTGGAGCAGCCTGTATCTCAGCACAGGAATAAGGTAGGGAAGAATTCTAAGGCTCATTTTGACTGCCTCCAGAAGTTAGATCAGATGGCAAATTGGATTTGGTGCTAGGTCTTTCCCTTTAGGTTTTACCCCAACAATGTTTTCATTAGTTTCGCTCACTCTCGAAATCAAGCATTTTACAGCAGGTTGGAGCAGCCTGTATCTCAGCACAGGAATAAGGTAGGGAAGAATTCTAAGGCTCATTTTGACTGCCTCCAGAAGTTAGATCAGATGGCAAATTGGATTTGGTGCTAGGTCTTTCCCTTTAGGTTTTACCCCAACAATGTTTTCATTAGTTTCGCTCACTCTCGAAATCAAGCATTTTACAGCAGGTTGGAGCAGCCTGTATCTCAGCACAGGAATAAGGTAGGGAAGAATTCTAAGGCTCATTTTGACTGCCTCCAGAAGTTAGATCAGATGGCAAATTGGATTTGGTGCTAGGTCTTTCCCTTTAGGTTTTACCCCAACAATGTTTTCATTAGTTTCGCTCACTCTCGAAATCAAGCATTTTACAGCAGGTTGGAGCAGCCTGTATCTCAGCACAGGAATAAGGTAGGGAAGAATTCTAAGGCTCATTTTGACTGCCTCCAGAAGTTAGATCAGATGGCAAATTGGATTTGGTGCTAGGTCTTTCCCTTTAGGTTTTACCCCAACAATGTTTTCATTAGTTTCGCTCACTCTCGAAATCAAGCATTTTACAGCAGGTTGGAGCAGCCTGTATCTCAGCACAGGAATAAGGTAGGGAAGAATTCTAAGGCTCATTTTGACTGCCTCCAGAAGTTAGATCAGATGGCAAATTGGATTTGGTGCTAGGTCTTTCCCTTTAGGTTTTACCCCAACAATGTTTTCATTAGTTTCGCTCACTCTCGAAATCAAGCATTTTTACAGCAGGTTGGAGCAGCCTGTATCTCAGCACAGGAATAAGGTAGGGAAGAATTCTAAGGCTCATTTTGACTGCCTCCAGAAGTTAGATCAGATGGCAAATTGGATTTGGTGCTAGGTCTTTCCCTTTAGGTTTTACCCCAACAATGTTTTCATTAGTTTCGCTCACTCTCGAAATCAAGCATTTTACAGCAGGTTGGAGCAGCCTGTATCTCAGCACAGGAATAAGGTAGGGAAGAATTCTAAGGCTCATTTTGACTGCCTCCAGAAGTTAGATCAGATGGCAAATTGGGTTTGGTGCTTGGTCTTTCCCTTTAGGTTTTACCCCAACAATGTTTTCATTAGTTTCGCTCACTCTCGAAATCAAGCATTTTACAGCAGGTTGGAGCAGCCTGTATCTCAGCACAGGAATAAGGTAGGGAAGAATTCTAAGGATCATTTTGACTGCCTCCAGAAGTTAGATCAGATGGCAAATTGGATTTGGTGCTAGGTCTTTCCCTTTAGGTTTTACCCCAACAATGTTTTCATTAGTTTCGCTCACTCTCGAAATCAAGCATTTTACAGCAGGTTGGAGCAGCCTGTATCTCAGCACAGGAATAAGGTAGGGAAGAATTCTAAGGCTCATTTTGACTGCCTCCAGAAGTTAGATCAGATGGCAAATTGGATTGGTGCTAGGTCTTTCCCTTTAGGTTTTACCCCCAACAATGTTTTCATTAGTTTCGCTCACTCTCGAAATCAAGCATTTTACAGCAGGTTGGAGCAGCCTGTATCTCAGCACAGGAATAAGGTAGGGAAGAATTCTAAGGATCATTTTGACTGCCTCCAGAAGTTAGATCAGATGGCAAATTGGATTTGGTGCTAGGTCTTTCCCTTTAGGTTTTACCCCAACAATGTTTTCATTAGTTTCGCTCACTCTCGAAATCAAGCATTTTACAGCAGGTTGGAGCAGCCTGTATCTCAGCACAGGAATAAGGTAGGGAAGAATTCTAAGGATCATTTTGACTGCCTCCAGAAGTTAGATCAGATGGCAAATTGGATTTGGTGCTAGGTCTTTCCCTTTAGGTTTTACCCCAACAATGTTTTCATTAGTTTCGCTCACTCTCGAAATCAAGCATTTTACAGCAGGTTGGAGCAGCCTGTATCTCAGCACAGGAATAAGGTAGGGAAGAATTCTAAGGCTCATTTTGACTGCCTCCAGAAGTTAGATCAGATGGCAAATTGGATTTGGTGCTAGGTCTTTCCCTTTAGGTTTTACCCCAACAATGTTTTCATTAGTTTCGCTCACTCTCGAAATCAAGCATTTTACAGCAGGTTGGAGCAGCCTGTATCTCAGCACAGGAATAAGGTAGGGAAGAATTCTAAGGATCATTTTGACTGCCTCCAGAAGTTAGATCAGATGGCAAATTGGATTTGGTGCTAGGTCTTTCCCTTTAGGTTTTACCCCAACAATGTTTTCATTAGTTTCGCTCACTCTCGAAATCAAGCATTTTACAGCAGGTTGGAGCAGCCTGTATCTCAGCACAGGAATAAGGTAGGGAAGAATTCTAAGGCTCATTTTGACTGCCTCCAGAAGTTAGATCAGATGGCAAATTGGATTTGGTGCTAGGTCTTTCCCTTTAGGTTTTACCCCAACAATGTTTTCATTAGTTTCGCTCACTCTCGAAATCAAGCATTTTACAGCAGGTTGGAGCAGCCTGTATCTCAGCACAGGAATAAGGTAGGGGAAGAATTCTAAGGCTCATTTTGACTGCCTCCAGAAGTTAGATCAGATGGCAAATTGGATTTGGTGCTAGGTCTTTCCCTTTAGGTTTTACCCCAACAATGTTTTCATTAGTTTCGCTCACTCTCGAAATCAAGCATTTTACAGCAGGTTGGAGCAGCCTGTATCTCAGCACAGGAATAAGGTAGGGAAGAATTCTAAGGCTCATTTTGACTGCCTCCAGAAGTTAGATCAGATGGCAAATTGGATTTGGTGCTAGGTCTTTCCCTTTAGGTTTTACCCCAACAATGTTTTCATTAGTTTCGCTCACTCTCGAAATCAAGCATTTTACAGCAGGTTGGAGCAGCCTGTATCTCAGCACAGGAATAAGGTAGGGAAGAATTCTAAGGCTCATTTTTGACTGCCTCCAGAAGTTAGATCAGATGGCAAATTGGGTTTGGTGCTTGGTCTTTCCCTTTAGGTTTTACCCCAACAATGTTTTCATTAGTTTCGCTCACTCTCGAAATCAAGCATTTTACAGCAGGTTGGAGCAGCCTGTATCTCAGCACAGGAATAAGGTAGGGGAAGAATTCTAAGGATCATTTTGACTGCCTCCAGAAGTTAGATCAGATGGCAAATTGGATTTGGTGCTAGGTCTTTCCCTTTAGGTTTTACCCCAACAATGTTTTCATTAGTTTCGCTCACTCTCGAAATCAAGCATTTTACAGCAGGTTGGAGCAGCCTGTATCTCAGCACAGGAATAAGGTAGGGAAGAATTCTAAGGATCATTTTGACTGCCTCCAGAAGTTAGATCAGATGGCAAATTGGATTTGGTGCTAGGTCTTTCCCTTTAGGTTTTACCCCAACAATGTTTTCATTAGTTTCGCTCACTCTCGAAATCAAGCATTTTACAGCAGGTTGGAGCAGCCTGTATCTCAGCACAGGAATAAGGTAGGGAAGAATTCTAAGGCTCATTTTGACTGCCTCCAGAAGTTAGATCAGATGGCAAATTGGATTTGGTGCTAGGTCTTTCCCTTTAGGTTTTACCCCAACAATGTTTTCATTAGTTTCGCTCACTCTCGAAATCAAGCATTTTACAGCAGGTTGGAGCAGCCTGTATCTCAGCACAGGAATAAGGTAGGGAAGAATTCTAAGGATCATTTTGACTGCCTCCAGAAGTTAGATCAGATGGCAAATTGGATTTGGTGCTAGGTCTTTCCCTTTAGGTTTTACCCCAACAATGTTTTCATTAGTTTCGCTCACTCTCGAAATCAAGCATTTTACAGCAGGTTGGAGCAGCCTGTATCTCAGCACAGGAATAAGGTAGGGAAGAATTCTAAGGATCATTTTGACTGCCTCCAGAAGTTAGATCAGATGGCAAATTGGATTTGGTGCTAGGTCTTTCCCTTTAGGTTTTACCCCAACAATGTTTTCATTAGTTTCGCTCACTCTCGAAATCAAGCATTTTACAGCAGGTTGGAGCAGCCTGTATCTCAGCACAGGAATAAGGTAGGGAAGAATTCTAAGGCTCATTTTGACTGCCTCCAGAAGTTAGATCAGATGGCAAATTGGATTTGGTGCTAGGTCTTTCCCTTTAGGTTTTACCCCAACAATGTTTTCATTAGTTTCGCTCACTCTCGAAATCAAGCATTTTACAGCAGGTTGGAGCAGCCTGTATCTCAGCACAGGAATAAGGTAGGGAAGAATTCTAAGGCTCATTTTGACTGCCTCCAGAAGTTAGATCAGATGGCAAATTGGATTTGGTGCTAGGTCTTTCCCTTTAGGTTTTACCCCAACAATGTTTTCATTAGTTTCGCTCATTCTCGAAATCAAGCATTTTACAGCAGGTTGGAGCAGCCTGTATCTCAGCACAGGAATAAGGTAGGGAAGAATTCTAAGGCTCATTTTGACTGCCTCCAGAAGTTAGATCAGATGGCAAATTGGATTTGGTGCTAGGTCTTTCCCTTTAGGTTTTACCCCAACAATGTTTTCATTAGTTTCGCTCACTCTCGAAATCAAGCATTTTACAGCAGGTTGGAGCAGCCTGTATCTTATCTCAGCACAGGAATAAGGTAGGGAAGAATTCTAAGGATCATTTTGACTGCCTCCAGAAGTTAGATCAGATGGCAAATTGGATTTGGTGCTAGGTCTTTCCCTTTAGGTTTTACCCCAACAATGTTTTCATTAGTTTCGCTCACTCTCGAAATCAAGCATTTTACAGCAGGTTGGAGCAGCCTGTATCTCAGCACAGGAATAAGGTAGGGAAGAATTCTAAGGCTCATTTTGACTGCCTCCAGAAGTTAGATCAGATGGCAAATTGGATTTGGTGCTAGGTCTTTCCCTTTAGGTTTTACCCCAACAATGTTTTCATTAGTTTCGCTCACTCTCGAAATCAAGCATTTTACAGCAGGTTGGAGCAGCCTGTATCTCAGCACAGGAATAAGGTAGGGAAGAATTCTAAGGCTCATTTTGACTGCCTCCAGAAGTTAGATCAGATGGCAAATTGGGTTTGGTGCTAGGTCTTTCCCTTTAGGTTTTACCCCAACAATGTTTTCATTAGTTTCGCTCACTCTCGAAATCAAGCATTTTACAGCAGGTTGGAGCAGCCTGTATCTCAGCACAGGAATAAGGTAGGGAAGAATTCTAAGGATCATTTTGACTGCCTCCAGAAGTTAGATCGGATGGCAAATTGGATTTGGTGCTAGGTCTTTCCCTTTAGGTTTTACCCCCAACAATGTTTTCATTAGTTTCGCTCACTCTCGAAATCAAGCATTTTACAGCAGGTTGGAGCAGCCTGTATCTCAGCACAGAATAAGGTAGGGAAGAATTCTAAGGCTCATTTTGACTGCCTCCAGAAGTTAGATCAGATGGCAAATTGGATTTGGTGCTAGGTCTTTCCCTTTAGGTTTTACCCCAGCAATGTTTTCATTAGTTTCGCTCACTCTCGAATCAAGGCATTTTACAGCAGGTTGGAGCAGCCTGTATCTCAGCACAGGAATAAGGTAGGGAAGAATTCTAAGGCTCATTTTGACTGCCTCCAGAAGTTAGATCAGATGGCAAATTGGATTTGGTGCTAGGTCTTTCCCTTTAGGTTTACCCCCAACAATGTTTTCATTAGTTTCGCTCACCTCTCGAAATCAAGCATTTTACAGCAGGTTGGAGCAGCCTGTATCTCAGCACAGGAATAAGGTAGGGAAGAATTCTAAGGCTCATTTTGACTGCCTCCAGAAGTTAGATCAGATGGCAAATTGGATTTGGTGCTAGGTCTTTCCCTTTAGGTTTTACCCCAACAATGTTTTCATTAGTTTCGCTCACTCTCGAAATCAAGCATTTTACAGCAGGTTGGAGCAGCCTGTATCTCAGCACAGGAATAAGGTAGGGAAGAATTCTAAGGATCATTTTGACTGCCTCCAGAAGTTAGATCAGATGGCAAATTGGATTTGGTGCTAGGTCTTTCCCTTTAGGTTTTACCCCAACAATGTTTTCATTAGTTTCGCTCACTCTCGAAATCAAGCATTTTACAGCAGGTTGGAGCAGCCTGTATCTCAGCACAGGAATAAGGTAGGGAAGAATTCTAAGGCTCATTTTGACTGCCTCCAGAAGTTAGATCAGATGCAAATTGGATTTGGTGCTAGGTCTTTCCCTTTAGGTTTTACCCCAACAATGTTTTCATTAGTTTCGCTCACTCTCGAAATCAAGCATTTTACAGCAGGTTGGAGCAGCCTGTATCTCAGCACAGGAATAAGGTAGGGAAGAATTCTAAGGCTCATTATGACTGCCTCCAGAAGTTAGATCAGATGGCAAATTGGATTTGGTGCTAGGTCTTTCCCTTTAGGTTTTACCCCAACAATGTTTTCATTAGTTTCGCTCACTCTCGAAATCAAGCATTTTACAGCAGGTTGGAGCAGCCTGTATCTCAGCACAGGAATAAGGTAGGGAAGAATTCTAAGGCTCATTTTGACTGCCTCCAGAAGTTAGATCAGATGGCAAATTGGATTTGGTGCTAGGTCTTTCCCTTTAGGTTTACCCCAACAATGTTTTCATTAGTTTCGCTCACTCTCGAAATCAAGCATTTTACAGCAGGTTGGAGCAGCCTGTATCTCAGCACAGGAATAAGGTAGGGAAGAATTCTAAGGCTCATTTTGACTGCCTCCAGAAGTTAGATCAGATGGCAAATTGGATTTGGTGCTAGGTCTTTCCCTTTAGGTTTTACCCCCAGCAATGTTTTCATTAGTTTCGCTCACTCTCGAAATCAAGCATTTTACAGCAGGTTGGAGCAGCCTGTATCTCAGCACAGGAATAAGGTAGGGAAGAATTCTAAGGCTCATTTTGACTGCCTCCAGAAGTTAGATCAGATGGCAAATTGGATTTGGTGCTAGGTCTTTCCCTTTAGGTTTTACCCCAACAATGTTTTCATTAGTTTCGCTCACTCTCGAAATCAAGCATTTTACAGCAGGTTGGAGCAGCCTGTATCTCAGCACAGGAATAAGGTAGGGAAGAATTCTAAGGCTCATTTTGACTGCCTCCAGAAGTTAGATCAGATGGTGGATTGGATTTGGTGCTAGGTCTTTCCCTTTAGGTTTTACCCCAACAATGTTTTCATTAGTTTCGCTCACTCTCGAAATCAAGCATTTTACAGCAGGTTGGAGCAGCCTGTATCTCAGCACAGGAATAAGGTAGGGAAGAATTCTAAGGATCATTTTGACTGCCTCCAGAAGTTAGATCAGATGGCAAATTGGATTTGGTGCTAGGTCTTTCCCTTTAGGTTTTACCCCAACAATGTTTTCATTAGTTTCGCTCACTCTCGAAATCAAGCATTTTACAGCAGGTTGGAGCAGCCTGTATCTCAGCACAGGAATAAGGTAGGGAAGAATTCTAAGGCTCATTTTGACTGCCTCCAGAAGTTAGATCAGATGGCAAATTGGATTTGGTGCTAGGTCTTTCCCTTTAGGTTTTACCCCAACAATGTTTTCATTAGTTTCGCTCACTCTCGAAATCAAGCATTTTACAGCAGGTTGGAGCAGCCTGTATCTCAGCACAGGAATAAGGTAGGGAAGAATTCTAAGGCTCATTTTGACTGCCTCCAGAAGTTAGATCAGATGGCAAATTGGATTTGGTGCTAGGTCTTTCCCTTTAGGTTTTACCCCAACAATGTTTTCATTAGTTTCGCTCACTCTCGAAATCAAGCATTTTACAGCAGGTTGGAGCAGCCTGTATCTCAGCACAGGAATAAGGTAGGGAAGAATTCTAAGGATCATTTTGACTGCCTCCAGAAGTTAGATCAGATGGCAAATTGGATTTGGTGCTAGGTCTTTCCCTTTAGGTTTTACCCCAACAATGTTTTCATTAGTTTCGCTCACTCTCGAAATCAAGCATTTTACAGCAGGTTGGAGCAGCCTGTATCTCAGCACAGGAATAAGGTAGGGAAGAATTCTAAGGCTCATTTTGACTGCCTCCAGAAGTTAGATCAGATGGCAAATTGGATTTGGTGCTAGGTCTTTCCCTTTAGGTTTTACCCCAACAATGTTTTCATTAGTTTCGCTCCCTCTCGAAATCAAGCATTTTACAGCAGGTTGGAGCAGCCTGTATCTCAGCACAGGAATAAGGTAGGGAAGAATTCTAAGGCTCATTTTGACTGCCTCCAGAAGTTAGATCAGATGGCAAATTGGATTTGGTGCTAGGTCTTTCCCTTTAGGTTTTACCCCAACAATGTTTTCATTAGTTTCGCTCACTCTCGAAATCAAGCATTTTACAGCAGGTTGGAGCAGCCTGTATCTCAGCACAGGAATAAGGTAGGGAAGAATTCTAAGGCTCATTTTGACTGCCTCCAGAAGTTAGATCAGATGGCAAATTGGGTTTGGTGCTAGGTCTTTCCCTTTAGGTTTTACCCCAACAATGTTTTCATTAGTTTCGCTCACTCTCGAAATCAAGCATTTTACAGCAGGTTGGAGCAGCCTGTATCTCAGCACAGGAATAAGGTAGGGAAGAATTCTAAGGCTCATTTTGACTGCCTCCAGAAGTTAGATCAGATGGCAAATTGGATTTGGTGCTAGGTCTTTCCCTTTAGGTTTTACCCCCAACAATGTTTTCATTAGTTTCGCTCACTCTCGAAATCAAGCATTTTACAGCAGGTTGGAGCAGCCTGTATCTCAGCACAGGAATAAGGTAGGGAAGAATTCTAAGGCTCATTTTGACTGCCTCCAGAAGTTAGATCAGATGGCAAATTGGATTTGGTGCTAGGTCTTTCCCTTTAGGTTTTACCCCAACAATGTTTTCATTAGTTTCGCTCACTCTCGAAATCAAGCATTTTACAGCAGGTTGGAGCAGCCTGTATCTCAGCACAGGAATAAGGTAGGGAAGAATTCTAAGGATCATTTTGACTGCCTCCAGAAGTTAGATCAGATGGCAAATTGGATTTGGTGCTAGGTCTTTCCCTTTAGGTTTTACCCCAACAATGTTTTCATTAGTTTCGCTCCCTCTCGAAATCAAGCATTTTACAGCAGGTTGGAGCAGCCTGTATCTCAGCACAGGAATAAGGTAGGGAAGAATTCTAAGGCTCATTTTGACTGCCTCCAGAAGTTAGATCCGATGGCAAATTGGGTTTGGTGCTTGGTCTTTCCCTTTAGGTTTTACCCCAACAATGTTTTCATTAGTTTCGCTCACTCTCGAAATCAAGCATTTTACAGCAGGTTGGAGCAGCCTGTATCTCAGCACAGGAATAAGGTAGGGAAGAATTCTAAGGCTCATTTTGACTGCCTCCAGAAGTTAGATCAGATGGCAAATTGGATTTGGTGCTAGGTCTTTCCCTTTAGGTTTTACCCCAACAATGTTTTCATTAGTTTCGCTCACTCTCGAAATCAAGCATTTTACAGCAGGTTGGAGCAGCCTGTATCTCAGCACAGGAATAAGGTAGGGAAGAATTCTAAGGATCATTTTGACTGCCTCCAGAAGTTAGATCAGATGGCAAATTGGATTTGGTGCTAGGTCTTTCCCTTTAGGTTTTACCCCAACAATGTTTTCATTAGTTTCGCTCACTCTCGAAATCAAGCATTTTACAGCAGGTTGGAGCAGCCTGTATCTCAGCACAGGAATAAGGTAGGGAAGAATTCTAAGGATCATTTTGACTGCCTCCAGAAGTTAGATCAGATGGCAAATTGGATTTGGTGCTAGGTCTTTCCCTTTAGGTTTTACCCCAACAATGTTTTCATTAGTTTCGCTCACTCTCGAAATCAAGCATTTTACAGCAGGTTGGAGCAGCCTGTATCTCAGCACAGGAATAAGGTAGGGAAGAATTCTAAGGCTCATTTTGACTGCCTCCAGAAGTTAGATCAGATGGCAAATTGGATTTGGTGCTAGGTCTTTCCCTTTAGGTTTTACCCCAACAATGTTTTCATTAGTTTCGCTCACTCTCGAAATCAAGCATTTTACAGCAGGTTGGAGCAGCCTGTATCTCAGCACAGGAATAAGGTAGGGAAGAATTCTAAGGATCATTTTGACTGCCTCCAGAAGTTAGATCAGATGGCAAATTGGATTTGGTGCTAGGTCTTTCCCTTTAGGTTTTACCCCAACAATGTTTTCATTAGTTTCGCTCACTCTCGAAATCAAGCATTTTACAGCAGGTTGGAGCAGCCTGTATCTCAGCACAGGAATAAGGTAGGGAAGAATTCTAAGGCTCATTTTGACTGCCTCCAGAAGTTAGATCAGATGGCAAATTGGATTTGGTGCTAGGTCTTTCCCTTTAGGTTTTACCCCAACAATGTTTTCATTAGTTTCGCTCACTCTCGAAATCAAGCATTTTACAGCAGGTTGGAGCAGCCTGTATCTCAGCACAGGAATAAGGTAGGGAAGAATTCTAAGGCTCATTTTGACTGCCTCCAGAAGTTAGATCAGATGGCAAATTGGATTTGGTGCTAGGTCTTTCCCTTTAGGTTTTACCCCAACAATGTTTTCATTAGTTTCGCTCACTCTCGAAATCAAGCATTTTACAGCAGGTTGGAGCAGCCTGTATCTCAGCACAGGAATAAGGTAGGGAAGAATTCTAAGGCTCATTTTGACTGCCTCCAGAAGTTAGATCAGATGGCAAATTGGATTTGGTGCTAGGTCTTTCCCTTTAGGTTTTACCCCAACAATGTTTTCATTAGTTTCGCTCCCTCTCGAAATCAAGCATTTTACAGCAGGTTGGAGCAGCCTGTATCTCAGCACAGGAATAAGGTAGGGAAGAATTCTAAGGCTCATTTTGACTGCCTCCAGAAGTTAGATCAGATGGCAAATTGGATTTGGTGCTAGGTCTTTCCCTTTAGGTTTTACCCCAACAATGTTTTCATTAGTTTCGCTCACTCTCGAAATCAAGCATTTTACAGCAGGTTGGAGCAGCCTGTATCTCAGCACAGGAATAAGGTAGGGAAGAATTCTAAGGCTCATTTTGACTGCCTCCAGAAGTTAGATCAGATGGCAAATTGGATTTGGTGCTAGGTCTTTCCCTTTAGGTTTTACCCCAACAATGTTTTCATTAGTTTCGCTCACTCTCGAAATCAAGCATTTTACAGCAGGTTGGAGCAGCCTGTATCTCAGCACAGGAATAAGGTAGGGAAGAATTCTAAGGCTCATTTTGACTGCCTCCAGAAGTTAGATCAGATGGCAAATTGGATTTGGTGCTAGGTCTTTCCCTTTAGGTTTTACCCCAACAATGTTTTCATTAGTTTCGCTCCCTCTCGAAATCAAGCATTTTACAGCAGGTTGGAGCAGCCTGTATCTCAGCACAGGAATAAGGTAGGGAAGAATTCTAAGGCTCATTTTGACTGCCTCCAGAAGTTAGATCAGATGGCAAATTGGATTTGGTGCTAGGTCTTTCCCTTTAGGTTTTACCCCAACAATGTTTTCATTAGTTTCGCTCACTCTCGAAATCAAGCATTTTACAGCAGGTTGGAGCAGCCTGTATCTCAGCACAGGAATAAGGTAGGGAAGAATTCTAAGGCTCATTTTGACTGCCTCCAGAAGTTAGATCAGATGGCAAATTGGATTTGGTGCTAGGTCTTTCCCTTTAGGTTTTACCCCAACAATGTTTTCATTAGTTTCGCTCACTCTCGAAATCAAGCATTTTACAGCAGGTTGGAGCAGCCTGTATCTCAGCACAGGAATAAGGTAGGGAAGAATTCTAAGGCTCATTTTGACTGCCTCCAGAAGTTAGATCAGATGGCAAATTGGATTTGGTGCTAGGTCTTTCCCTTTAGGTTTTACCCCAACAATGTTTTCATTAGTTTCGCTCACTCTCGAAATCAAGCATTTTACAGCAGGTTGGAGCAGCCTGTATCTCAGCACAGGAATAAGGTAGGGAAGAATTCTAAGGCTCATTTTGACTGCCTCCAGAAGTTAGATCAGATGGCAAATTGGATTTGGTGCTAGGTCTTTCCCTTTAGGTTTTACCCCAACAATGTTTTCATTAGTTTCGCTCACTCTCGAAATCAAGCATTTTACAGCAGGTTGGAGCAGCCTGTATCTCAGCACAGGAATAAGGTAGGGAAGAATTCTAAGGCTCATTTTGACTGCCTCCAGAAGTTAGATCAGATGGCAAATTGGATTTGGTGCTAGGTCTTTCCCTTTAGGTTTTACCCCAACAATGTTTTCATTAGTTTCGCTCACTCTCGAAATCAAGCATTTTACAGCAGGTTGGAGCAGCCTGTATCTCAGCACAGGAATAAGGTAGGGAAGAATTCTAAGGCTCATTTTGACTGCCTCCAGAAGTTAGATCAGATGGCAAATTGGATTTGGTGCTAGGTCTTTCCCTTTAGGTTTTACCCCAACAATGTTTTCATTAGTTTCGCTCACTCTCGAAATCAAGCATTTTACAGCAGGTTGGAGCAGCCTGTATCTCAGCACAGGAATAAGGTAGGGAAGAATTCTAAGGCTCATTTTGACTGCCTCCAGAAGTTAGATCAGATGGCAAATTGGATTTGGTGCTAGGTCTTTCCCTTTAGGTTTTACCCCAACAATGTTTTCATTAGTTTCGCTCACTCTCGAAATCAAGCATTTTACAGCAGGTTGGAGCAGCCTGTATCTCAGCACAGGAATAAGGTAGGGAAGAATTCTAAGGATCATTTTGACTGCCTCCAGAAGTTAGATCAGATGGCAAATTGGATTTGGTGCTAGGTCTTTCCCTTTAGGTTTTACCCCAACAATGTTTTCATTAGTTTCGCTCACTCTCGAAATCAAGCATTTTACAGCAGGTTGGAGCAGCCTGTATCTCAGCACAGGAATAAGGTAGGGAAGAATTCTAAGGCTCATTTTGACTGCCTCCAGAAGTTAGATCAGATGGCAAATTGGATTTGGTGCTAGGTCTTTCCCTTTAGGTTTTACCCCAACAATGTTTTCATTAGTTTCGCTCACTCTCGAAATCAAGCATTTTACAGCAGGTTGGAGCAGCCTGTATCTCAGCACAGGAATAAGGTAGGGAAGAATTCTAAGGCTCATTTTGACTGCCTCCAGAAGTTAGATCAGATGGCAAATTGGATTTGGTGCTAGGTCTTTCCCTTTAGGTTTTACCCCAACAATGTTTTCATTAGTTTCGCTCACTCTCGAAATCAAGCATTTTACAGCAGGTTGGAGCAGCCTGTATCTCAGCACAGGAATAAGGTAGGGAAGAATTCTAAGGATCATTTTGACTGCCTCCAGAAGTTAGATCAGATGGCAAATTGGATTTGGTGCTAGGTCTTTCCCTTTAGGTTTTACCCCAACAATGTTTTCATTAGTTTCGCTCACTCTCGAAATCAAGCATTTTACAGCAGGTTGGAGCAGCCTGTATCTCAGCACAGGAATAAGGTAGGGAAGAATTCTAAGGCTCATTTTGACTGCCTCCAGAAGTTAGATCAGATGGCAAATTGGATTTGGTGCTAGGTCTTTCCCTTTAGGTTTTACCCCAACAATGTTTTCATTAGTTTCGCTCACTCTCGAAATCAAGCATTTTACAGCAGGTTGGAGCAGCCTGTATCTCAGCACAGGAATAAGGTAGGGAAGAATTCTAAGGCTCATTTTGACTGCCTCCAGAAGTTAGATCAGATGGCAAATTGGATTTGGTGCTAGGTCTTTCCCTTTAGGTTTTACCCCAACAATGTTTTCATTAGTTTCGCTCACTCTCGAAATCAAGCATTTTACAGCAGGTTGGAGCAGCCTGTATCTCAGCACAGGAATAAGGTAGGGCAGAATTCTAAGGCTCATTTTGACTGCCTCCAGAAGTTAGATCAGATGGCAAATTGGATTTGGTGCTAGGTCTTTCCCTTTAGGTTTTACCCCAACAATGTTTTCATTAGTTTCGCTCCCTCTCGAAATCAAGCATTTTACAGCAGGTTGGAGCAGCCTGTATCTCAGCACAGGAATAAGGTAGGGAAGAATTCTAAGGCTCATTTTGACTGCCTCCAGAAGTTAGATCAGATGGCAAATTGGATTTGGTGCTAGGTCTTTCCCTTTAGGTTTTACCCCAACAATGTTTTCATTAGTTTCGCTCACTCTCGAAATCAAGCATTTTACAGCAGGTTGGAGCAGCCTGTATCTCAGCACAGGAATAAGGTAGGGAAGAATTCTAAGGATCATTTTGACTGCCTCCAGAAGTTAGATCAGATGGCAAATTGGATTTGGTGCTAGGTCTTTCCCTTTAGGTTTTACCCCAACAATGTTTTCATTAGTTTCGCTCACTCTCGAAATCAAGCATTTTACAGCAGGTTGGAGCAGCCTGTATCTCAGCACAGGAATAAGGTAGGGAAGAATTCTAAGGCTCATTTTGACTGCCTCCAGAAGTTAGATCAGATGGCAAATTGGATTTGGTGCTAGGTCTTTCCCTTTAGGTTTTACCCCAACAATGTTTTCATTAGTTTCGCTCCCTCTCGAAATCAAGCATTTTACAGCAGGTTGGAGCAGCCTGTATCTCAGCACAGGAATAAGGTAGGGAAGAATTCTAAGGCTCATTTTGACTGCCTCCAGAAGTTAGATCAGATGGCAAATTGGATTTGGTGCTAGGTCTTTCCCTTTAGGTTTTTACCCCAACAATGTTTTCATTAGTTTCGCTCACTCTCGAAATCAAGCATTTTACAGCAGGTTGGAGCAGCCTGTATCTCAGCACAGGAATAAGGTAGGGAAGAATTCTAAGGCTCATTTTGACTGCCTCCAGAAGTTAGATCAGATGGCAAATTGGATTTGGTGCTAGGTCTTTCCCTTTAGGTTTTACCCCAACAATGTTTTCATTAGTTTCGCTCACTCTCGAAATCAAGCATTTTACAGCAGGTTGGAGCAGCCTGTATCTCAGCACAGGAATAAGGTAGGGAAGAATTCTAAGGCTCATTTTGACTGCCTCCAGAAGTTAGATCAGATGGCAAATTGGATTTGGTGCTAGGTCTTTCCCTTTAGGTTTTACCCCAACAATGTTTTCATTAGTTTCGCTCACTCTCGAAATCAAGCATTTTACATAAGGTTGGAGCAGCCTGTATCTCAGCACAGGAATAAGGTAGGGAAGAATTCTAAGGATCATTTTGACTGCCTCCAGAAGTTAGATCAGATGGCAAATTGGATTTGGTGCTAGGTCTTTCCCTTTAGGTTTTACCCCAACAATGTTTTCATTAGTTTCGCTCACTCTCGAAATCAAGCATTTTACAGCAGGTTGGAGCAGCCTGTATCTCAGCACAGGAATAAGGTAGGGAAGAATTCTAAGGCTCATTTTGACTGCCTCCAGAAGTTAGATCAGATGGCAAATTGGATTTGGTGCTAGGTCTTTCCCTTTAGGTTTTACCCCAACAATGTTTTCATTAGTTTCGCTCACTCTCGAAATCAAGCATTTTACAGCAGGTTGGAGCAGCCTGTATCTCAGCACAGGAATAAGGTAGGGAAGAATTCTAAGGCTCACTTTGACTGCCTCCAGAAGTTAGATCAGATGGCAAATTGGATTTGGTGCTAGGTCTTTCCCTTTAGGTTTTACCCCAACAATGTTTTCATTAGTTTCGCTCACTCTCGAAATCAAGCATTTTACAGCAGGTTGGAGCAGCCTGTATCTCAGCACAGGAATAAGGTAGGGAAGAATTCTAAGGCTCATTTTGACTGCCTCCAGAAGTTAGATCAGATGGCAAATTGGATTTGGTGCTAGGTCTTTCCCTTTAGGTTTTACCCCAACAATGTTTTCATTAGTTTCGCTCACTCTCGAAATCAAGCATTTTACAGCAGGTTGGAGCAGCCTGTATCTCAGCACAGGAATAAGGTAGGGAAGAATTCTAAGGCTCATTTTGACTGCCTCCAGAAGTTAGATCAGATAGCAAATTGGATTTGGTGCTAGGTCTTTCCCTTTAGGTTTTACCCCAACAATGTTTTCATTAGTTTCGCTCACTCTCGAAATCAAGCATTTTACAGCAGGTTGGAGCAGCCTGTATCTCAGCACAGGAATAAGGTAGGGAAGAATTCTAAGGCTCATTTTGACTGCCTCCAGAAGTTAGATCAGATGGCAAATTGGATTTGGTGCTAGGTCTTTCCCTTTAGGTTTTACCCCAACAATGTTTTCATTAGTTTCGCTCACTCTCGAAATCAAGCATTTTACAGCAGGTTGGAGCAGCCTGTATCTCAGCACAGGAATAAGGTAGGGAAGAATTCTAAGGCTCATTTTGACTGCCTCCAGAAGTTAGATCAGATGGCAAATTGGATTTGGTGCTAGGTCTTTCCCTTTAGGTTTTACCCCAACAATGTTTTCATTAGTTTCGCTCACTCTCGAAATCAAGCATTTTACAGCAGGTTGGAGCAGCCTGTATCTCAGCACAGGAATAAGGTAGGGAAGAATTCTAAGGATCATTTTGACTGCCTCCAGAAGTTAGATCAGATGGCAAATTGGATTTGGTGCTAGGTCTTTCCCTTTAGGTTTTACCCCAACAATGTTTTCATTAGTTTCGCTCACTCTCGAAATCAAGCATTTTACAGCAGATTGGAGCAGCCTGTATCTCAGCACAGGAATAAGGTAGGGAAGAATTCTAAGGCTCATTTTGACTGCCTCCAGAAGTTAGATCAGATGGCAAATTGGATTTGGTGCTAGGTCTTTCCCTTTAGGTTTTACCCCAACAATGTTTTCATTAGTTTCGCTCACTCTCGAAATCAAGCATTTTACAGCAGGTTGGAGCAGCCTGTATCTCAGCACAGGAATAAGGTAGGGAAGAATTCTAAGGCTCATTTTGACTGCCTCCAGAAGTTAGATCGGATGGCAAATTGGATTTGGTGCTAGGTCTTTCCCTTTAGGTTTTACCCCAACAATGTTTTCATTAGTTTCGCTCACTCTCGAAATCAAGCATTTTACAGCAGGTTGGAGCAGCCTGTATCTCAGCACAGGAATAAGGTAGGGAAGAATTCTAAGGCTCATTTTGACTGCCTCCAGAAGTTAGATCAGATGGCAAATTGGATTTGGTGCTAGGTCTTTCCCTTTAGGTTTTACCCCAACAATGTTTTCATTAGTTTCGCTCACTCTCGAAATCAAGCATTTTACAGCAGGTTGGAGCAGCCTGTATCTCAGCACAGGAATAAGGTAGGGAAGAATTCTAAGGCTCATTTTGACTGCCTCCAGAAGTTAGATCAGATGGCAAATTGGATTTGGTGCTAGGTCTTTCCCTTTAGGTTTTACCCCAACAATGTTTTCATTAGTTTCGCTCACTCTCGAAATCAAGCATTTTACAGCAGGTTGGAGCAGCCTGTATCTCAGCACAGGAATAAGGTAGGGCAGAATTCTAAGGCTCATTTTGACTGCCTCCAGAAGTTAGATCAGATGGCAAATTGGATTTGGTGCTAGGTCTTTCCCTTTAGGTTTTACCCCAACAATGTTTTCATTAGTTTCGCTCACTCTCGAAATCAAGCATTTTACAGCAGGTTGGAGCAGCCTGTATCTCAGCACAGGAATAAGGTAGGGAAGAATTCTAAGGATCATTTTGACTGAATCCAGAAGTTAGATCGGATGGCAAATTGGATTTGGTGCTAGGTCTTTCCCTTTAGGTTTTACCCCAACAATGTTTTCATTAGTTTCGCTCACTCTCGAAATCAAGCATTTTACAGCAGGTTGGAGCAGCCTGTATCTCAGCACAGGAATAAGGTAGGGAAGAATTCTAAGGCTCATTTTGACTGCCTCCAGAAGTTAGATCAGATGGCAAATTGGATTTGGTGCTAGGTCTTTCCCTTTAGGTTTTACCCCAACAATGTTTTCATTAGTTTCGCTCACTCTCGAAATCAAGCATTTTACAGCAGGTTGGAGCAGCCTGTATCTCAGCACAGGAATAAGGTAGGGAAGAATTCTAAGGCTCATTTTGACTGCCTCCAGAAGTTAGATCAGATAGCAAATTGGATTTGGTGCTAGGTCTTTCCCTTTAGGTTTTACCCCAACAATGTTTTCATTAGTTTCGCTCACTCTCGAAATCAAGCATTTTTACAGCAGGTTGGAGCAGCCTGTATCTCAGCACAGGAATAAGGTAGGGAAGAATTCTAAGGCTCATTTTGACTGCCTCCAGAAGTTAGATCAGATGGCAAATTGGATTTGGTGCTAGGTCTTTCCCTTTAGGTTTTACCCCAACAATGTTTTCATTAGTTTCGCTCACTCTCGAAATCAAGCATTTTACAGCAGGTTGGAGCAGCCTGTATCTCAGCACAGGAATAAGGTAGGGAAGAATTCTAAGGATCATTTTGACTGCCTCCAGAAGTTAGATCAGATGGCAAATTGGATTTGGTGCTAGGTCTTTCCCTTTAGGTTTTACCCCAACAATGTTTTCATTAGTTTCGCTCACTCTCGAAATCAAGCATTTTACAGCAGGTTGGAGCAGCCTGTATCTCAGCACAGGAATAAGGTAGGGAAGAATTCTAAGGCTCATTTTGACTGCCTCCAGAAGTTAGATCAGATGGCAAATTGGATTTGGTGCTAGGTCTTTCCCTTTAGGTTTTACCCCAACAATGTTTTCATTAGTTTCGCTCACTCTCGAAATCAAGCATTTTACAGCAGATTGGAGCAGCCTGTATCTCAGCACAGGAATAAGGTAGGGAAGAATTCTAAGGCTCATTTTGACTGCCTCCAGAAGTTAGATCAGATGGCAAATTGGATTTGGTGCTAGGTCTTTCCCTTTAGGTTTTACCCCAACAATGTTTTCATTAGTTTCGCTCACTCTCGAAATCAAGCATTTTACAGCAGGTTGGAGCAGCCTGTATCTCAGCACAGGAATAAGGTAGGGAAGAATTCTAAGGATCATTTTGACTGCCTCCAGAAGTTAGATCGGATGGCAAATTGGATTTGGTGCTAGGTCTTTCCCTTTAGGTTTTACCCCAACAATGTTTTCATTAGTTTCGCTCACTCTCGAAATCAAGCATTTTACAGCAGGTTGGAGCAGCCTGTATCTCAGCACAGGAATAAGGTAGGGAAGAATTCTAAGGCTCATTTTGACTGCCTCCAGAAGTTAGATCAGATGGCAAATTGGATTTGGTGCTAGGTCTTTCCCTTTAGGTTTTACCCCAACAATGTTTTCATTAGTTTCGCTCACTCTCGAAATCAAGCATTTTACAGCAGGTTGGAGCAGCCTGTATCTCAGCACAGGAATAAGGTAGGGAAGAATTCTAAGGCTCATTTTGACTGCCTCCAGAAGTTAGATCAGATGGCAAATTGGATTTGGTGCTAGGTCTTTCCCTTTAGGTTTTACCCCAACAATGTTTTCATTAGTTTCGCTCACTCTCGAAATCAAGCATTTTACAGCAGGTTGGAGCAGCCTGTATCTCAGCACAGGAATAAGGTAGGGAAGAATTCTAAGGCTCATTTTGACTGCCTCCAGAAGTTAGATCAGATGGCAAATTGGATTTGGTGCTAGGTCTTTCCCTTTAGGTTTTACCCCAACAATGTTTTCATTAGTTTCGCTCACTCTCGAAATCAAGCATTTTACAGCAGGTTGGAGCAGCCTGTATCTCAGCACAGGAATAAGGTAGGGAAGAATTCTAAGGATCATTTTGACTGAATCCAGAAGTTAGATCGGATGGCAAATTGGATTTGGTGCTAGGTCTTTCCCTTTAGGTTTTACCCCAACAATGTTTTCATTAGTTTCGCTCACTCTCGAAATCAAGCATTTTACAGCAGGTTGGAGCAGCCTGTATCTCAGCACAGGAATAAGGTAGGGAAGAATTCTAAGGCTCATTTTGACTGCCTCCAGAAGTTAGATCAGATGGCAAATTGGATTTGGTGCTAGGTCTTTCCCTTTAGGTTTTACCCCAACAATGTTTTCATTAGTTTCGCTCACTCTCGAAATCAAGCATTTTACAGCAGGTTGGAGCAGCCTGTATCTCAGCACAGGAATAAGGTAGGGAAGAATTCTAAGGATCATTTTGACTGCCTCCAGAAGTTAGATCAGATGGCAAATTGGATTTGGTGCTAGGTCTTTCCCTTTAGGTTTTACCCCCAACAATGTTTTCATTAGTTTCGCTCACTCTCGAAATCAAGCATTTTACAGCAGGTTGGAGCAGCCTGTATCTCAGCACAGGAATAAGGTAGGGAAGAATTCTAAGGCTCATTTTGACTGCCTCCAGAAGTTAGATCAGATGGCAAATTGGATTTGGTGCTAGGTCTTTCCCTTTAGGTTTTACCCCAACAATGTTTTCATTAGTTTCGCTCACTCTCGAAATCAAGCATTTTACAGCAGGTTGGAGCAGCCTGTATCTCAGCACAGGAATAAGGTAGGGAAGAATTCTAAGGCTCATTTTGACTGCCTCCAGAAGTTAGATCAGATGGCAAATTGGATTTGGTGCTAGGTCTTTCCCTTTAGGTTTTACCCCAACAATGTTTTCATTAGTTTCGCTCACTCTCGAAATCAAGCATTTTACAGCAGGTTGGAGCAGCCTGTATCTCAGCACAGGAATAAGGTAGGGAAGAATTCTAAGGCTCATTTTGACTGCCTCCAGAAGTTAGATCAGATGGCAAATTGGATTTGGTGCTAGGTCTTTCCCTTTAGGTTTTACCCCAACAATGTTTTCATTAGTTTCGCTCACTCTCGAAATCAAGCATTTTACAGCAGGTTGGAGCAGCCTGTATCTCAGCACAGGAATAAGGTAGGGAAGAATTCTAAGGCTCATTTTGACTGCCTCCAGAAGTTAGATCAGATGGCAAATTGGATTTGGTGCTAGGTCTTTCCCTTTAGGTTTTACCCCAACAATGTTTTCATTAGTTTCGCTCACTCTCGAAATCAAGCATTTTACAGCAGGTTGGAGCAGCCTGTATCTCAGCACAGGAATAAGGTAGGGAAGAATTCTAAGGCTCATTTTGACTGCCTCCAGAAGTTAGATCAGATGGCAAATTGGATTTGGTGCTAGGTCTTTCCCTTTAGGTTTTACCCCAACAATGTTTTCATTAGTTTCGCTCACTCTCGAAATCAAGCATTTTACAGCAGGTTGGAGCAGCCTGTATCTCAGCACAGGAATAAGGTAGGGAAGAATTCTAAGGCTCATTTTGACTGCCTCCAGAAGTTAGATCAGATGGCAAATTGGATTTGGTGCTAGGTCTTTCCCTTTAGGTTTTACCCCAACAATGTTTTCATTAGTTTCGCTCACTCTCGAAATCAAGCATTTTACAGCAGGTTGGAGCAGCCTGTATCTCAGCACAGGAATAAGGTAGGGAAGAATTCTAAGGCTCATTTTGACTGCCTCCAGAAGTTAGATCAGATGGCAAATTGGATTTGGTGCTAGGTCTTTCCCTTTAGGTTTTACCCCAACAATGTTTTCATTAGTTTCGCTCACTCTCGAAATCAAGCATTTTACAGCAGGTTGGAGCAGCCTGTATCTCAGCACAGGAATAAGGTAGGGAAGAATTCTAAGGCTCATTTTGACTGCCTCCAGAAGTTAGATCAGATGGCAAATTGGATTTGGTGCTAGGTCTTTCCCTTTAGGTTTTACCCCAACAATGTTTTCATTAGTTTCGCTCACTCTCGAAATCAAGCATTTTACAGCAGGTTGGAGCAGCCTGTATCTCAGCACAGGAATAAGGTAGGGAAGAATTCTAAGGATCATTTTGACTGCCTCCAGAAGTTAGATCAGATGGCAAATTGGATTTGGTGCTAGGTCTTTCCCTTTAGGTTTTACCCCAACAATGTTTTCATTAGTTTCGCTCACTCTCGAAATCAAGCATTTTACAGCAGGTTGGAGCAGCCTGTATCTCAGCACAGGAATAAGGTAGGGAAGAATTCTAAGGCTCATTTTGACTGCCTCCAGAAGTTAGATCAGATGGCAAATTGGATTTGGTGCTAGGTCTTTCCCTTTAGGTTTTACCCCAACAATGTTTTCATTAGTTTCGCTCACTCTCGAAATCAAGCATTTTACAGCAGGTTGGAGCAGCCTGTATCTCAGCACAGGAATAAGGTAGGGAAGAATTCTAAGGATCATTTTGACTGCCTCCAGAAGTTAGATCAGATGGCAAATTGGATTTGGTGCTAGGTCTTTCCCTTTAGGTTTTACCCCAACAATGTTTTCATTAGTTTCGCTCACTCTCGAAATCAAGCATTTTACAGCAGGTTGGAGCAGCCTGTATCTCAGCACAGGAATAAGGTAGGGAAGAATTCTAAGGATCATTTTGACTGCCTCCAGAAGTTAGATCAGATGGCAAATTGGATTTGGTGCTAGGTCTTTCCCTTTAGGTTTTACCCCAACAATGTTTTCATTAGTTTCGCTCACTCTCGAAATCAAGCATTTTACAGCAGGTTGGAGCAGCCTGTATCTCAGCACAGGAATAAGGTAGGGAAGAATTCTAAGGCTCATTTTGACTGCCTCCAGAAGTTAGATCAGATGGCAAATTGGATTTGGTGCTAGGTCTTTCCCTTTAGGTTTTACCCCAACAATGTTTTCATTAGTTTCGCTCACTCTCGAAATCAAGCATTTTACAGCAGGTTGGAGCAGCCTGTATCTCAGCACAGGAATAAGGTAGGGAAGAATTCTAAGGCTCATTTTGACTGCCTCCAGAAGTTAGATCAGATGGCAAATTGGATTTGGTGCTAGGTCTTTTCGTTTAGGTTTTATCCCAACAATGTTTTCATTAGTTTCGCTCACTCTCGAAATCAAGCATTTTACAGCAGGTTGGAGCAGCCTGTATCTCAGCACAGGAATAAGGTAGGGAAGAATTCTAAGGCTCATTTTGACTGCCTCCAGAAGTTAGATCAGATGGCAAATTGGATTTGGTGCTAGGTCTTTCCCTTTAGGTTTTACCCCAACAATGTTTTCATTAGTTTCGCTCACTCTCGAAATCAAGCATTTTACAGCAGGTTGGAGCAGCCTGTATCTCAGCACAGGAATAAGGTAGGGAAGAATTCTAAGGATCATTTTGACTGCCTCCAGAAGTTAGATCAGATGGCAAATTGGATTTGGTGCTAGGTCTTTCCCTTTAGGTTTTACCCCAACAATGTTTTCATTAGTTTCGCTCACTCTCGAAATCAAGCATTTTACAGCAGGTTGGAGCAGCCTGTATCTCAGCACAGGAATAAGGTAGGGAAGAATTCTAAGGCTCATTTTGACTGCCTCCAGAAGTTAGATCAGATGACAAATTGGATTTGGTGCTAGGTCTTTCCCTTTAGGTTTTACCCCAACAATGTTTTCATTAGTTTCGCTCACTCTCGAAATCAAGCATTTTACAGCAGGTTGGAGCAGCCTGTATCTCAGCACAGGAATAAGGTAGGGAAGAATTCTAAGGCTCATTTTGACTGCCTCCAGAAGTTAGATCAGATGGCAAATTGGATTTGGTGCTAGGTCTTTCCCTTTAGGTTTTACCCCAACAATGTTTTCATTAGTTTCGCTCACTCTCGAAATCAAGCATTTTACAGCAGGTTGGAGCAGCCTGTATCTCAGCACAGGAATAAGGTAGGGAAGAATTCTAAGGATCATTTTGACTGCCTCCAGAAGTTAGATCAGATGGCAAATTGGATTTGGTGCTAGGTCTTTCCCTTTAGGTTTTACCCCAACAATGTTTTCATTAGTTTCGCTCACTCTCGAAATCAAGCATTTTACAGCAGGTTGGAGCAGCCTGTATCTCAGCACAGGAATAAGGTAGGGAAGAATTCTAAGGCTCATTTTGACTGCCTCCAGAAGTTAGATCAGATGGCAAATTGGATTTGGTGCTAGGTCTTTCCCTTTAGGTTTTACCCCAACAATGTTTTCATTAGTTTCGCTCACTCTCGAAATCAAGCATTTTACAGCAGGTTGGAGCAGCCTGTATCTCAGCACAGGAATAAGGTAGGGAAGAATTCTAAGGATCATTTTGACTGCCTCCAGAAGTTAGATCAGATGGCAAATTGGATTTGGTGCTAGGTCTTTCCCTTTAGGTTTTACCCCCAACAATGTTTTCATTAGTTTCGCTCACTCTCGAAATCAAGCATTTTACAGCAGGTTGGAGCAGCCTGTATCTCAGCACAGGAATAAGGTAGGGAAGAATTCTAAGGCTCATTTTGACTGCCTCCAGAAGTTAGATCAGATGGCAAATTGGATTTGGTGCTAGGTCTTTCCCTTTAGGTTTTTACCCCAACAATGTTTTCATTAGTTTCGCTCACTCTCGAAATCAAGCATTTTACAGCAGGTTGGAGCAGCCTGTATCTCAGCACAGGAATAAGGTAGGGAAGAATTCTAAGGCTCATTTTGACTGCCTCCAGAAGTTAGATCAGATGGCAAATTGGATTTGGTGCTAGGTCTTTCCCTTTAGGTTTTACCCCAACAATGTTTTCATTAGTTTCGCTCACTCTCGAAATCAAGCATTTTACAGCAGGTTGGAGCAGCCTGTATCTCAGCACAGGAATAAGGTAGGGAAGAATTCTAAGGCTCATTTTGACTGCCTCCAGAAGTCAGATCAGATGGCAAATTGGATTTGGTGCTAGGTCTTTCCCTTTAGGTTTTACCCCAACAATGTTTTCATTAGTTTCGCTCACTCTCGAAATCAAGCATTTTACAGCAGGTTGGAGCAGCCTGTATCTCAGCACAGGAATAAGGTAGGGAAGAATTCTAAGGCTCATTTTGACTGCCTCCAGAAGTTAGATCAGATGGCAAATTGGATTTGGTGCTAGGTCTTTCCCTTTAGGTTTTACCCCAACAATGTTTTCATTAGTTTCGCTCACTCTCGAAATCAAGCATTTTACAGCAGGTTGGAGCAGCCTGTATCTCAGCACAGGAATAAGGTAGGGAAGAATTCTAAGGCTCATTTTGACTGCCTCCAGAAGTTAGATCAGATGGCAAATTGGATTTGGTGCTAGGTCTTTCCCTTTAGGTTTTACCCCAACAATGTTTTCATTAGTTTCGCTCACTCTCGAAATCAAGCATTTTACAGCAGGTTGGAGCAGCCTGTATCTCAGCACAGGAATAAGGTAGGGAAGAATTCTAAGGATCATTTTGACTGCCTCCAGAAGTTAGATCAGATGGCAAATTGGATTTGGTGCTAGGTCTTTCCCTTTAGGTTTTACCCCAACAATGTTTTCATTAGTTTCGCTCACTCTCGAAATCAAGCATTTTACAGCAGGTTGGAGCAGCCTGTATCTCAGCACAGGAATAAGGTAGGGAAGAATTCTAAGGATCATTTTGACTGCCTCCAGAAGTTAGATCAGATGGCAAATTGGATTTGGTGCTAGGTCTTTCCCTTTAGGTTTTACCCCAACAATGTTTTCATTAGTTTCGCTCACTCTCGAAATCAAGCATTTTACAGCAGGTTGGAGCAGCCTGTATCTCAGCACAGGAATAAGGTAGGGAAGAATTCTAAGGCTCATTTTGACTGCCTCCAGAAGTTAGATCAGATGGCAAATTGGATTTGGTGCTAGGTCTTTCCCTTTAGGTTTTACCCCAACAATGTTTTCATTAGTTTCGCTCACTCTCGAAATCAAGCATTTTACAGCAGGTTGGAGCAGCCTGTATCTCAGCACAGGAATAAGGTAGGGAAGAATTCTAAGGCTCATTTTGACTGCCTCCAGAAGTTAGATCAGATGGCAAATTGGATTTGGTGCTAGGTCTTTCCCTTTAGGTTTTACCCCAACAATGTTTTCATTAGTTTCGCTCACTCTCGAAATCAAGCATTTTACAGCAGGTTGGAGCAGCCTGTATCTCAGCACAGGAATAAGGTAGGGAAGAATTCTAAGGCTCATTTTGACTGCCTCCAGAAGTTAGATCAGATGGCAAATTGGATTTGGTGCTAGGTCTTTCCCTTTAGGTTTTACCCCAACAATGTTTTCATTAGTTTCGCTCACTCTCGAAATCAAGCATTTTACAGCAGGTTGGAGCAGCCTGTATCTCAGCACAGGAATAAGGTAGGGAAGAATTCTAAGGATCATTTTGACTGCCTCCAGAAGTTAGATCAGATGGCAAATTGGATTTGGTGCTAGGTCTTTCCCTTTAGGTTTTACCCCAACAATGTTTTCATTAGTTTCGCTCACTCTCGAAATCAAGCATTTTACAGCAGGTTGGAGCAGCCTGTATCTCAGCACAGGAATAAGGTAGGGAAGAATTCTAAGGCTCATTTTGACTGCCTCCAGAAGTTAGATCAGATGGCAAATTGGATTTGGTGCTAGGTCTTTCCCTTTAGGTTTTACCCCAACAATGTTTTCATTAGTTTCGCTCACTCTCGAAATCAAGCATTTTACAGCAGGTTGGAGCAGCCTGTATCTCAGCACAGGAATAAGGTAGGGAAGAATTCTAAGGCTCATTTTGACTGCCTCCAGAAGTTAGATCAGATGGCAAATTGGATTTGGTGCTAGGTCTTTCCCTTTAGGTTTTACCCCAACAATGTTTTCATTAGTTTCGCTCCCTCTCGAAATCAAGCATTTTACAGCAGGTTGGAGCAGCCTGTATCTCAGCACAGGAATAAGGTAGGGAAGAATTCTAAGGATCATTTTGACTGCCTCCAGAAGTTAGATCAGATGGCAAATTGGATTTGGTGCTAGGTCTTTCCCTTTAGGTTTTACCCCAACAATGTTTTCATTAGTTTCGCTCACTCTCGAAATCAAGCATTTTACAGCAGGTTGGAGCAGCCTGTATCTCAGCACAGGAATAAGGTAGGGAAGAATTCTAAGGCTCATTTTGACTGCCTCCAGAAGTTAGATCAGATGGCAAATTGGATTTGGTGCTAGGTCTTTCCCTTTAGGTTTTACCCCAACAATGTTTTCATTAGTTTCGCTCACTCTCGAAATCAAGCATTTTACAGCAGGTTGGAGCAGCCTGTATCTCAGCACAGGAATAAGGTAGGGCAGAATTCTAAGGCTCATTTTGACTGCCTCCAGAAGTTAGATCAGATGGCAAATTGGATTTGGTGCTAGGTCTTTCCCTTTAGGTTTTACCCCAACAATGTTTTCATTAGTTTCGCTCACTCTCGAAATCAAGCATTTTACAGCAGGTTGGAGCAGCCTGTATCTCAGCACAGGAATAAGGTAGGGAAGAATTCTAAGGCTCATTTTGACTGCCTCCAGAAGTTAGATCAGATGGCAAATTGGATTTGGTGCTAGGTCTTTCCCTTTAGGTTTTACCCCAACAATGTTTTCATTAGTTTCGCTCACTCTCGAAATCAAGCATTTTACAGCAGGTTGGAGCAGCCTGTATCTCAGCACAGGAATAAGGTAGGGAAGAATTCTAAGGATCATTTTGACTGCCTCCAGAAGTTAGATCAGATGGCAAATTGGATTTGGTGCTAGGTCTTTCCCTTTAGGTTTTACCCCAACAATGTTTTCATTAGTTTCGCTCACTCTCGAAATCAAGCATTTTACAGCAGGTTGGAGCAGCCTGTATCTCAGCACAGGAATAAGGTAGGGAAGAATTCTAAGGATCATTTTGACTGCCTCCAGAAGTTAGATCAGATGGCAAATTGGATTTGGTGCTAGGTCTTTCCCTTTAGGTTTTACCCCAACAATGTTTTCATTAGTTTCGCTCACTCTCGAAATCAAGCATTTTACAGCAGGTTGGAGCAGCCTGTATCTCAGCACAGGAATAAGGTAGGGAAGAATTCTAAGGATCATTTTGACTGCCTCCAGAAGTTAGATCAGATGGCAAATTGGATTTGGTGCTAGGTCTTTCCCTTTAGGTTTTACCCCAACAATGTTTTCATTAGTCTCGCTCACTCTCGAAATCAAGCATTTTACAGCAGGTTGGAGCAGCCTGTATCTCAGCACAGGAATAAGGTAGGGAAGAATTCTAAGGCTCATTTTGACTGCCTCCAGAAGTTAGATCAGATGGCAAATTGGATTTGGTGCTAGGTCTTTCCCTTTAGGTTTTACCCCAACAATGTTTTCATTAGTTTCGCTCACTCTCGAAATCAAGCATTTTACAGCAGGTTGGAGCAGCCTGTATCTCAGCACAGGAATAAGGTAGGGAAGAATTCTAAGGCTCATTTTGACTGCCTCCAGAAGTTAGATCAGATGGCAAATTGGATTTGGTGCTAGGTCTTTCCCTTTAGGTTTTACCCCAACAATGTTTTCATTAGTTTCGCTCACTCTCGAAATCAAGCATTTTACAGCAGGTTGGAGCAGCCTGTATCTCAGCACAGGAATAAGGTAGGGAAGAATTCTAAGGATCATTTTGACTGCCTCCAGAAGTTAGATCAGATGGCAAATTGGATTTGGTGCTAGGTCTTTCCCTTTAGGTTTTACCCCAACAATGTTTTCATTAGTTTCGCTCACTCTCGAAATCAAGCATTTTACAGCAGGTTGGAGCAGCCTGTATCTCAGCACAGGAATAAGGTAGGGAAGAATTCTAAGGCTCATTTTGACTGCCTCCAGAAGTTAGATCAGATGGCAAATTGGATTTGGTGCTAGGTCTTTCCCTTTAGGTTTTACCCCAACAATGTTTTCATTAGTTTCGCTCACTCTCGAAATCAAGCATTTTACAGCAGGTTGGAGCAGCCTGTATCTCAGCACAGGAATAAGGTAGGGAAGAATTCTAAGGCTCATTTTGACTGCCTCCAGAAGTTAGATCAGATGGCAAATTGGATTTGGTGCTAGGTCTTTCCCTTTAGGTTTTACCCCAACAATGTTTTCATTAGTTTCGCTCACTCTCGAAATCAAGCATTTTACAGCAGGTTGGAGCAGCCTGTATCTCAGCACAGGAATAAGGTAGGGAAGAATTCTAAGGCTCATTTTGACTGCCTCCAGAAGTTAGATCAGATGGCAAATTGGATTTGGTGCTAGGTCTTTCCCTTTAGGTTTTACCCCAACAATGTTTTCATTAGTTTCGCTCCCTCTCGAAATCAAGCATTTTACAGCAGGTTGGAGCAGCCTGTATCTCAGCACAGGAATAAGGTAGGGAAGAATTCTAAGGATCATTTTGACTGCCTCCAGAAGTTAGATCAGATGGCAAATTGGATTTGGTGCTAGGTCTTTCCCTTTAGGTTTTACCCCAACAATGTTTTCATTAGTTTCGCTCACTCTCGAAATCAAGCATTTTACAGCAGGTTGGAGCAGCCTGTATCTCAGCACAGGAATAAGGTAGGGAAGAATTCTAAGGCTCATTTTGACTGCCTCCAGAAGTTAGATCAGATGGCAAATTGGATTTGGTGCTAGGTCTTTCCCTTTAGGTTTTACCCCAACAATGTTTTCATTAGTTTCGCTCACTCTCGAAATCAAGCATTTTACAGCAGGTTGGAGCAGCCTGTATCTCAGCACAGGAATAAGGTAGGGCAGAATTCTAAGGCTCATTTTGACTGCCTCCAGAAGTTAGATCAGATGGCAAATTGGATTTGGTGCTAGGTCTTTCCCTTTAGGTTTTACCCCAACAATGTTTTCATTAGTTTCGCTCACTCTCGAAATCAAGCATTTTACAGCAGGTTGGAGCAGCCTGTATCTCAGCACAGGAATAAGGTAGGGAAGAATTCTAAGGCTCATTTTGACTGCCTCCAGAAGTTAGATCAGATGGCAAATTGGATTTGGTGCTAGGTCTTTCCCTTTAGGTTTTACCCCAACAATGTTTTCATTAGTTTCGCTCACTCTCGAAATCAAGCATTTTACAGCAGGTTGGAGCAGCCTGTATCTCAGCACAGGAATAAGGTAGGGAAGAATTCTAAGGATCATTTTGACTGCCTCCAGAAGTTAGATCAGATGGCAAATTGGATTTGGTGCTAGGTCTTTCCCTTTAGGTTTTACCCCAACAATGTTTTCATTAGTTTCGCTCACTCTCGAAATCAAGCATTTTACAGCAGGTTGGAGCAGCCTGTATCTCAGCACAGGAATAAGGTAGGGAAGAATTCTAAGGCTCATTTTGACTGCCTCCAGAAGTTAGATCAGATGGCAAATTGGATTTGGTGCTAGGTCTTTCCCTTTAGGTTTTACCCCAACAATGTTTTCATTAGTTTCGCTCACTCTCGAAATCAAGCATTTTACAGCAGGTTGGAGCAGCCTGTATCTCAGCACAGGAATAAGGTAGGGAAGAATTCTAAGGATCATTTTGACTGCCTCCAGAAGTTAGATCAGATGGCAAATTGGATTTGGTGCTAGGTCTTTCCCTTTAGGTTTTACCCCAACAATGTTTTCATTAGTTTCGCTCACTCTCGAAATCAAGCATTTTACAGCAGGTTGGAGCAGCCTGTATCTCAGCACAGGAATAAGGTAGGGCAGAATTCTAAGGCTCACTTTGACTGCCTCCAGAAGTTAGATCAGATGGCAAATTGGATTTGGTGCTAGGTCTTTCCCTTTAGGTTTTACCCCAACAATGTTTTCATTAGTTTCGCTCACTCTCGAAATCAAGCATTTTACAGCAGGTTGGAGCAGCCTGTATCTCAGCACAGGAATAAGGTAGGGAAGAATTCTAAGGATCATTTTGACTGCCTCCAGAAGTTAGATCAGATGGCAAATTGGATTTGGTGCTAGGTCTTTCCCTTTAGGTTTTACCCCAACAATGTTTTCATTAGTTTCGTTAACTCTCGAAATCAAGCATTTTACAGCAGGTTGGAGCAGCCTGTATCTCAGCACAGGAATAAGGTAGGGAAGAATTCTAAGGCTCATTTTGACTGCCTCCAGAAGTTAGATCAGATGGCAAATTGGATTTGGTGCTAGGTCTTTCCCTTTAGGTTTTACCCCAACAATGTTTTCATTAGTTTCGCTCACTCTCGAAATCAAGCATTTTACAGCAGGTTGGAGCAGCCTGTATCTCAGCACAGGAATAAGGTAGGGAAGAATTCTAAGGCTCATTTTGACTGCCTCCAGAAGTTAGGTCAGATGGCAAATTGGATTTGGTGCTAGGTCTTTCCCTTTAGGTTTTACCCCAACAATGTTTTCATTAGTTTCGCTCACTCTCGAAATCAAGCATTTTACAGCAGGTTGGAGCAGCCTGTATCTCAGCACAGGAATAAGGTAGGGAAGAATTCTAAGGCTCATTTTGACTGCCTCCAGAAGTTAGATCAGATGGCAAATTGGATTTGGTGCTAGGTCTTTCCCTTTAGGTTTTACCCCAACAATGTTTTCATTAGTTTCGCTCACTCTCGAAATCAAGCATTTTACAGCAGGTTGGAGCAGCCTGTATCTCAGCACAGGAATAAGGTAGGGAAGAATTCTAAGGATCATTTTGACTGCCTCCAGAAGTTAGATCAGATGGCAAATTGGATTTGGTGCTAGGTCTTTCCCTTTAGGTTTTACCCCAACAATGTTTTCATTAGTTTCGCTCACTCTCGAAATCAAGCATTTTACAGCAGGTTGGAGCAGCCTGTATCTCAGCACAGGAATAAGGTAGGGAAGAATTCTAAGGATCATTTTGACTGCCTCCAGAAGTTAGATCAGATGGCAAATTGGATTTGGTGCTAGGTCTTTCCCTTTAGGTTTTACCCCAACAATGTTTTCATTAGTTTCGCTCACTCTCGAAATCAAGCATTTTACAGCAGGTTGGAGCAGCCTGTATCTCAGCACAGGAATAAGGTAGGGAAGAATTCTAAGGATCATTTTGACTGCCTCCAGAAGTTAGATCAGATGGCAAATTGGATTTGGTGCTAGGTCTTTCCCTTTAGGTTTTACCCCAACAATGTTTTCATTAGTTTCGCTCACTCTCGAAATCAAGCATTTTACAGCAGGTTGGAGCAGCCTGTATCTCAGCACAGGAATAAGGTAGGGAAGAATTCAAATGCTCACTTTGACTGCCTCCAGAAGTTAGATCAGATGGCAAATTGGATTTGGTGCTAGGTCTTTCCCTTTAGGTTTTACCCCAACAATGTTTTCATTAGTTTCGCTCACTCTCGAAATCAAGCATTTTACAGCAGGTTGGAGCAGCCTGTATCTCAGCACAGGAATAAGGTAGGGAAGAATTCTAAGGCTCATTTTGACTGCCTCCAGAAGTTAGATCAGATGGCAAATTGGATTTGGTGCTAGGTCTTTCCCTTTAGGTTTTACCCCAACAATGTTTTCATTAGTTTCGCTCACTCTCGAAATCAAGCATTTTACAGCAGGTTGGAGCAGCCTGTATCTCAGCACAGGAATAAGGTAGGGAAGAATTCTAAGGATCATTTTGACTGCCTCCAGAAGTTAGATCAGATGGCAAATTGGATTTGGTGCTAGGTCTTTCCCTTTAGGTTTTACCCCAACAATGTTTTCATTAGTTTCGCTCACTCTCGAAATCAAGCATTTTACAGCAGGTTGGAGCAGCCTGTATCTCAGCACAGGAATAAGGTAGGGAAGAATTCTAAGGCTCATTTTGACTGCCTCCAGAAGTTAGATCAGATGGCAAATTGGATTTGGTGCTAGGTCTTTCCCTTTAGGTTTTACCCCAACAATGTTTTCATTAGTTTCGCTCACTCTCGAAATCAAGCATTTTACAGCAGGTTGGAGCAGCCTGTATCTCAGCACAGGAATAAGGTAGGGAAGAATTCTAAGGATCATTTTGACTGCCTCCAGAAGTTAGATCAGATGGCAAATTGGATTTGGTGCTAGGTCTTTCCCTTTAGGTTTTACCCCAACAATGTTTTCATTAGTTTCGCTCACTCTCGAAATCAAGCATTTTACAGCAGGTTGGAGCAGCCTGTATCTCAGCACAGGAATAAGGTAGGGAAGAATTCAAATGCTCACTTTGACTGCCTCCAGAAGTTAGATCAGATGGCAAATTGGATTTGGTGCTAGGTCTTTCCCTTTAGGTTTTACCCCAACAATGTTTTCATTAGTTTCGCTCACTCTCGAAATCAAGCATTTTACAGCAGGTTGGAGCAGCCTGTATCTCAGCACAGGAATAAGGTAGGGAAGAATTCTAAGGATCATTTTGACTGCCTCCAGAAGTTAGATCAGATGGCAAATTGGATTTGGTGCTAGGTCTTTCCCTTTAGGTTTTACCCCAACAATGTTTTCATTAGTTTCGTTCACTCTCGAAATCAAGCATTTTACAGCAGGTTGGAGCAGCCTGTATCTCAGCACAGGAATAAGGTAGGGAAGAATTCTAAGGATCATTTTGACTGCCTCCAGAAGTTAGATCAGATGGCAAATTGGATTTGGTGCTAGGTCTTTCCCTTTAGGTTTTACCCCAACAATGTTTTCATTAGTTTCGCTCACTCTCGAAATCAAGCATTTTACAGCAGGTTGGAGCAGCCTGTATCTCAGCACAGGAATAAGGTAGGGAAGAATTCTAAGGCTCATTTTGACTGCCTCCAGAAGTTAGATCAGATGGCAAATTGGATTTGGTGCTAGGTCTTTCCCTTTAGGTTTTACCCCAACAATGTTTTCATTAGTTTCGCTCACTCTCGAAATCAAGCATTTTACAGCAGGTTGGAGCAGCCTGTATCTCAGCACAGGAATAAGGTAGGGAAGAATTCTAAGGCTCATTTTGACTGCCTCCAGAAGTTAGATCAGATGGCAAATTGGATTTGGTGCTAGGTCTTTCCCTTTAGGTTTTACCCCAACAATGTTTTCATTAGTTTCGCTCACTCTCGAAATCAAGCATTTTACAGCAGGTTGGAGCAGCCTGTATCTCAGCACAGGAATAAGGTAGGGAAGAATTCTAAGGATCATTTTGACTGCCTCCAGAAGTTAGATCAGATGGCAAATTGGATTTGGTGCTAGGTCTTTCCCTTTAGGTTTTACCCCAACAATGTTTTCATTAGTTTCGCTCACTCTCGAAATCAAGCATTTTACAGCAGGTTGGAGCAGCCTGTATCTCAGCACAGGAATAAGGTAGGGAAGAATTCTAAGGATCATTTTGACTGCCTCCAGAAGTTAGATCAGATGGCAAATTGGATTTGGTGCTAGGTCTTTCCCTTTAGGTTTTACCCCAACAATGTTTTCATTAGTTTCGCTCACTCTCGAAATCAAGCATTTTACAGCAGGTTGGAGCAGCCTGTATCTCAGCACAGGAATAAGGTAGGGAAGAATTCAAATGCTCACTTTGACTGCCTCCAGAAGTTAGATCAGATGGCAAATTGGATTTGGTGCTAGGTCTTTCCCTTTAGGTTTTACCCCAACAATGTTTTCATTAATTTCGCTCACTCTCGAAATCAAGCATTTTACAGCAGGTTGGAGCAGCCTGTATCTCAGCACAGGAATAAGGTAGGGAAGAATTCTAAGGATCATTTTGACTGCCTCCAGAAGTTAGATCAGATGGCAAATTGGATTTGGTGCTAGGTCTTTCCCTTTAGGTTTTACCCCAACAATGTTTTCATTAGTTTCGCTCACTCTCGAAATCAAGCATTTTACAGCAGGTTGGAGCAGCCTGTATCTCAGCACAGGAATAAGGTAGGGAAGAATTCAAATGCTCACTTTGACTGCCTCCAGAAGTTAGATCAGATGGCAAATTGGATTTTGGTGCTAGGTCTTTCCCTTTAGGTTTTACCCCAACAATGTTTTCATTAGTTTCGCTCACTCTCGAAATCAAGCATTTTACAGCAGGTTGGAGCAGCCTGTATCTCAGCACAGGAATAAGGTAGGGAAGAATTCTAAGGATCATTTTGACTGCCTCCAGAAGTTAGATCAGATGGCAAATTGGATTTGGTGCTAGGTCTTTCCCTTTAGGTTTTACCCCAACAATGTTTTCATTAGTTTCGTTCACTCTCGAAATCAAGCATTTTACAGCAGGTTGGAGCAGCCTGTATCTCAGCACAGGAATAAGGTAGGGAAGAATTCTAAGGCTCATTTTGACTGCCTCCAGAAGTTAGATCAGATGGCAAATTGGATTTGGTGCTAGGTCTTTCCCTTTAGGTTTTACCCCAACAATGTTTTCATTAGTTTCGCTCACTCTCGAAATCAAGCATTTTACAGCAGGTTGGAGCAGCCTGTATCTCAGCACAGGAATAAGGTAGGGAAGAATTCTAAGGATCATTTTGACTGCCTCCAGAAGTTAGATCAGATGGCAAATTGGATTTGGTGCTGGGTCTTTCCCTTTAGGTTTTACCCCAACAATGTTTTCATTAGTTTCGCTCACTCTCGAAATCAAGCATTTTACAGCAGGTTGGAGCAGCCTGTATCTCAGCACAGGAATAAGGTAGGGAAGAATTCTAAGGCTCATTTTGACTGCCTCCAGAAGTTAGATCAGATGGCAAATTGGATTTGGTGCTAGGTCTTTCCCTTTAGGTTTTACCCCAACAATGTTTTCATTAGTTTCGCTCACTCTCGAAATCAAGCATTTTACAGCAGGTTGGAGCAGCCTGTATCTCAGCACAGGAATAAGGTAGGGAAGAATTCAAATGCTCACTTTGACTGCCTCCAGAAGTTAGATCAGATGGCAAATTGGATTTGGTGCTAGGTCTTTCCCTTTAGGTTTTACCCCAACAATGTTTTCATTAGTTTCGCTCACTCTCGAAATCAAGCATTTTACAGCAGGTTGGAGCAGCCTGTATCTCAGCACAGGAATAAGGTAGGGAAGAATTCTAAGGATCATTTTGACTGCCTCCAGAAGTTAGATCAGATGGCAAATTGGATTTGGTGCTAGGTCTTTCCCTTTAGGTTTTACCCCAACAATGTTTTCATTAGTTTCGCTCACTCTCGAAATCAAGCATTTTACAGCAGGTTGGAGCAGCCTGTATCTCAGCACAGGAATAAGGTAGGGAAGAATTCTAAGGATCATTTTGACTGCCTCCAGAAGTTAGATCAGATGG
>NW_027143950.1:0-44632 GCF_026170545.1 Melanerpes formicivorus
AAATTTGCCATCTGATCTAACTTCTGGAGGCAGTCAAAATGATCCTTAGAATTCTTCCCTACCTTATTCCTGTGCTGAGATACAGGCTGCTCCAACCTGCTGTAAAATGCTTGATTTCGAGAGTGAGCGAAACTAATGAAAACATTGTTGGGGTAAAACCTAAAGGGAAAGACCTAGCACCAAATCCAATTTGCCATCTGATCTAACTTCTGGAGGCAGTCAAAATGAGCCTTAGAATTCTTCCCTACCTTATTCCTGTGCTGAGATACAGGCTGCTCCAACCTGCTGTAAAAATGCTTGATTTCGAGAGTGAGCGAAACTAATGAAAACATTGTTGGGGTAAAACCTAAAGGGAAAGACCTAGCACCAAATCCAATTTGCCATCTGATCTAACTTCTGGAGGCAGTCAAAATGATCCTTAGAATTCTTCCCTACCTTATTCCTGTGCTGAGATACAGGCTGCTCCAACCTGCTGTAAAATGCTTGATTTCGAGAGTGAGCGAAACTAATGAAAACATTGTTGGGGTAAAACCTAAAGGGAGAGGACCTAGCACCAAATCCAATTTGCCATCTGATCTAACTTCTGGAGGCAGTCAAAATGAGCCTTAGAATTCTTCCCTACCTTATTCCTGTGCTGAGATACAGGCTGCTCCAACCTGCTGTAAAAATTGCTTGATTTCGAGAGTGAGCGAAACTAATGAAAACATTGTTGGGGTAAAACCTAAAGGGAAAGACCTAGCACCAAATCCAATTTGCCATCTGATCTAACTTCTGGAGGCAGTCAAAATTGAGCCTTAGAATTCTTCCCTACCTTATTCCTGTGCTGAGATACAGGCTGCTCCAACCTGCTGTAAAATGCTTGATTTTCGAGAGTGAGCGAAACTAATGAAAACATTGTTGGGGTAAAACCTAAAGGGAAAGACCTAGCACCAAATCCAATTTGCCATCTGATCTAACTTCTGGAGGCAGTCAAAATGAGCCTTAGAATTCTTCCCTACCTTATTCCTGTGCTGAGATACAGGCTGCTCCAACCTGCTGTAAAATGCTTGATTTCGAGAGTGAGCGAAACTAATGAAAACATTGTTGGGGGTAAAACCTAAAGGGAAAGACCTAGCACCAAATCCAATTTGCCATCTGATCTAACTTCTGGAGGCAGTCAAAATGAGCCTTAGAATTCTTCCCTACCTTATTCCTGTGCTGAGATACAGGCTGCTCCAACCTGCTGTAAAATGCTTGATTTCGAGAGTGAGCGAAACTAATGAAAACATTGTTGGGGTAAAACCTAAAGGGAAAGACCTAGCACCAAATCCAATTTGCCATCTGATCTAACTTCTGGAGGCAGTCAAAATGATCCTTAGAATTCTTCCCTACCTTATTTCCTGTGCTGAGATACAGGCTGCTCCAACCTGCTGTAAAATGCTTGATTTCGAGAGTGAGCGAAACTAATGAAAACATTGTTGGGGTAAAACCTAAAGGGAGAGACCTAGCACCAAATCCAATTTGCCATCTGATCTAACTTCTGGAGGCAGTCAAAATGAGCCTTAGAATTCTTCCCTACCTTATTCCTGTGCTGAGATACAGGCTGCTCCAACCTGCTGTAAAATGCTTGATTTCGAGAGTGAGCGAAACTAATGAAAACATTGTTGGGGTAAAACCTAAAGGGAAAGACCTAGCACCAAATCCAATTTGCCATCTGATCTAACTTCTGGAGGCAGTCAAAATGAGCCTTAGAATTCTTCCCTACCTTATTCCTGTGCTGAGATACAGGCTGCTCCAACCTGCTGTAAAATGCTTGATTTCGAGAGTGAGCGAAACTAATGAAAACATTGTTGGGGTAAAACCTAAAGGGAAAGACCTAGCACCAAATCCAATTTGCCATCTGATCTAACTTCTGGAGGCAGTCAAAATGAGCCTTAGAATTCTTCCCTACCTTATTCCTGTGCTGAGATACAGGCTGCTCCAACCTGCTGTAAAATGCTTGATTTCGAGAGTGAGCGAAACTAATGAAAACATTGTTGGGGTAAAACCTAAAGGGAGAGACCTAGCACCAAATCCAATTTGCCATCTGATCTAACTTCTGGAGGCAGTCAAAATGAGCCTTAGAATTCTTCCCTACCTTATTCCTGTGCTGAGATACAGGCTGCTCCAACCTGCTGTAAAATGCTTGATTTCGAGAGTGAGCGAAACTAATGAAAACATTGTTGGGGTAAAAACCTAAAGGGAAAGACCTAGCACCAAATCCAATTTGCCATCTGATCTAACTTCTGGAGGCAGTCAAAATGAGCCTTAGAATTCTTCCCTACCTTATTCCTGTGCTGAGATACAGGCTGCTCCAACCTGCTGTAAAATGCTTGATTTCGAGAGTGAGCGAAACTAATGAAAACATTGTTGGGGTAAAAACCTAAAGGGAGAGACCTAGCACCAAATCCAATTTGCCATCTGATCTAACTTCTGGAGGCAGTCAAAATGATCCTTAGAATTCTTCCCTACCTTATTCCTGTGCTGAGATACAGGCTGCTCCAACCTGCTGTAAAATGCTTGATTTCGAGAGTGAGCGAAACTAATGAAAACATTGTTGGGGTAAAACCTAAAGGGAAAGACCTAGCACCAAATCCAATTTGCCATCTGATCTAACTTCTGGAGGCAGTCAAAATGATCCTTAGAATTCTTCCCTACCTTATTCCTGTGCTGAGATACAGGCTGCTCCAACCTGCTGTAAAATGCTTGATTTCGAGAGTGAGCGAAACTAATGAAAACATTGTTGGGGTAAAACCTAAAGGGAAAGACCTAGCACCAAATCCAATTTGCCATCTGATCTAACTTCTGGAGGCAGTCAAAATGAGCCTTAGAATTCTTCCCTACCTTATTCCTGTGCTGAGATACAGGCTGCTCCAACCTGCTGTAAAATGCTTGATTTCGAGAGTGAGCGAAACTAATGAAAACATTGTTGGGGTAAAACCTAAAGGGAAAGACCTAGCACCAAATCCAATTTGCCATCTGATCTAACTTCTGGAGGCAGTCAAAATGATCCTTAGAATTCTTCCCTACCTTATTCCTGTGCTGAGATACAGGCTGCTCCAACCTGCTGTAAAATGCTTGATTTCGAGAGTGAGCGAAACTAAAGAAAACATTGTTGGGGTAAAACCTAAAGGGAAAGACCTAGCACCAAATCCAATTTGCCATCTGATCTAACTTCTGGAGGCAGTCAAAATGATCCTTAGAATTCTTCCCTACCTTATTCCTGTGCTGAGATACAGGCTGCTCCAACCTGCTGTAAAATGCTTGATTTCGAGAGTGAGCAAAACTAATGAAAACATTGTTGGGGTAAAACCTAAAGGGAAAGACCTAGCACCAAATCCAATTTGCCATCTGATCTAACTTCTGGAGGCAGTCAAAATGAGCCTTAGAATTCTTCCCTACCTTATTCCTGTGCTGAGATACAGGCTGCTCCAACCTGCTGTAAAATGCTTGATTTCGAGAGTGAGCGAAACTAATGAAAACATTGTTGGGGTAAAACCTAAAGGGAAAGACCTAGCACCAAATCCAATTTGCCATCTGATCTAACTTCTGGAGGCAGTCAAAATGAGCATTTGAATTCTTCCCTACCTTATTCCTGTGCTGAGATACAGGCTGCTCCAACCTGCTGTAAAATGCTTGATTTCGAGAGTGAGCGAAACTAATGAAAACGTTGTTGGGGTAAAACCTAAAGGGGAAAGACCTAGCACCAAATCCAATTTGCCATCTGATCTAACTTCTGGAGGCAGTCAAAATGATCCTTAGAATTCTTCCCTACCTTATTCCTGTGCTGAGATACAGGCTGCTCCAACCTGCTGTAAAAATGCTTGATTTCGAGAGTGAGCGAAACTAATGAAAACATTGTTGGGGGTAAAACCTAAAGGGAAAGACCTAGCACCAAATCCAATTTGCCATCTGATCTAACTTCTGGAGGCAGTCAAAATGATCTTTGGAATTCTTCCCTACCTTATTCCTGTGCTGAGATACAGGCTGCTCCAACCTGCTGTAAAATGCTTGATTTCGAGAGTGAGCGAAACTAATGAAAACATTGTTGGGGTAAAACCTAAAGGGAAAGACCTAGCACCAAATCCAATTTGCCATCTGATCTAACTTCTGGAGGCAGTCAAAATGAGCCTTAGAATTCTTCCCTACCTTATTCCTGTGCTGAGATACAGGCTGCTCCAACCTGCTGTAAAATGCTTGATTTCGAGAGTGAGCGAAACTAATGAAAACATTGTTGGGGTAAAACCTAAAGGGAAAGACCTAGCACCAAATCCAATTTGCCATCTATCTAACTTCTGGAGGCAGTCAAAATGAGCCTTAGAATTCTTCCCTACCTTATTCCTGTGCTGAGATACAGGCTGCTCCAACCTGCTGTAAAATGCTTGATTTCGAGAGTGAGCGAAACTAATGAAAACATTGTTGGGGTAAAACCTAAAGGGAAAGACCTAGCACCAAATCCAATTTGCCATCTGATCTAACTTCTGGAGGCAGTCAAAATGAGCCTTAGAATTCTTCCCTACCTTATTCCTGTGCTGAGATACAGGCTGCTCCAACCTGCTGTAAAATGCTTGATTTCGAGAGTGAGCGAAACTAATGAAAACATTGTTGGGGTAAAACCTAAAGGGAAAGACCTAGCACCAAATCCAATTTGCCATCTGATCTAACTTCTGGAGGCAGTCAAAATGAGCCTTAGAATTCTTCCCTACCTTATTCCTGTGCTGAGATACAGGCTGCTCCAACCTGCTGTAAAATGCTTGATTTCGAGAGTGAGCGAAACTAATGAAAACATTGTTGGGGTAAAACCTAAAGGGAAAGACCTAGCACCAAATCCAATTTGCCATCTGATCTAACTTCTGGAGGCAGTCAAAATGAGCCTTAGAATTCTTCCCTACCTTATTCCTGTGCTGAGATACAGGCGTCTCCAACCTGCTGTAAAATGCTTGATTTCGAGAGTGAGCGAAACTAATGAAAACATTGTTGGGGTAAAACCTAAAGGGAAAGACCTAGCACCAAATCCAATTTGCCATCTGATCTAACTTCTGGAGGCAGTCAAAATGAGCCTTAGAATTCTTCCCTACCTTATTCCTGTGCTGAGATACAGGCTGCTCCAACCTGCTGTAAAATGCTTGATTTCGAGAGTGAGCGAAACTAATGAAAACATTGTTGGGGTAAAACCTAAAGGGAAAGACCTAGCACCAAATCCAATTTGCCATCTGATCTAACTTCTGGAGGCAGTCAAAATGAGCATTTGAATTCTTCCCTACCTTATTCCTGTGCTGAGATACAGGCTGCTCCAACCTGCTGTAAAATGCTTGATTTCGAGAGTGAGCGAAACTAATGAAAACATTGTTGGGGTAAAACCTAAAGGGAAAGACCTAGCACCAAATCCAATTTGCCATCTGATCTAACTTCTGGAGGCAGTCAAAATGAGCCTTAGAATTCTTCCCTACCTTATTCCTGTGCTGAGATACAGGCTGCTCCAACCTGCTGTAAAATGCTTGATTTCGAGAGTGAGCGAAACTAATGAAAACATTGTTGGGGTAAAACCTAAAGGGAAAGACCTAGCACCAAATCCAATTTGCCATCTGATCTAACTTCTGGAGGCAGTCAAAATGATCCTTAGAATTCTTCCCTACCTTATTCCTGTGCTGAGATACAGGCTGCTCCAACCTGCTGTAAAATGCTTGATTTCGAGAGTGAGCGAAACTAATGAAAACATTGTTGGGGTAAAACCTAAAGGGAGAGACCTAGCACCAAATCCAATTTGCCATCTGATCTAACTTCTGGAGGCAGTCAAAATGAGCCTTAGAATTCTTCCCTACCTTATTCCTGTGCTGAGATACAGGCTGCTCCAACCTGCTGTAAAATGCTTGATTTCGAGAGTGAGCGAAACTAATGAAAACATTGTTGGGGTAAAACCTAAAGGGAAAGACCTAGCACCAAATCCAATTTGCCATCTGATCTAACTTCTGGAGGCAGTCAAAATGAGCCTTAGAATTCTTCCCTACCTTATTCCTGTGCTGAGATACAGGCTGCTCCAACCTGCTGTAAAATGCTTGATTTCGAGAGTGAGCGAAACTAATGAAAACATTGTTGGGGTAAAACCTAAAGGGAAAGACCTAGCACCAAATCCAATTTGCCATCTGATCTAACTTCTGGAGGCAGTCAAAATGAGCCTTAGAATTCTTCCCTACCTTATTCCTGTGCTGAGATACAGGCTGCTCCAACCTGCTGTAAAATGCTTGATTTCGAGAGTGAGCGAAACTAATGAAAACATTGTTGGGGTAAAACCTAAAGGGAAAGACCTAGCACCAAATCCAATTTGCCATCTGATCTAACTTCTGGAGGCAGTCAAAATGAGCCTTAGAATTCTTCCCTACCTTATTCCTGTGCTGAGATACAGGCTGCTCCAACCTGCTGTAAAATGCTTGATTTCGAGAGTGAGCGAAACTAATGAAAACATTGTTGGGGTAAAACCTAAAGGGAAAGACCTAGCACCAAATCCAATTTGCCATCTGATCTAACTTCTGGAGGCAGTCAAAATGATCCTTAGAATTCTTCCCTACCTTATTCCTGTGCTGAGATACAGGCTGCTCCAACCTGCTGTAAAATGCTTGATTTCGAGAGTGAGCGAAACTAATGAAAACATTGTTGGGGTAAAACCTAAAGGGAGAGACCTAGCACCAAATCCAATTTGCCATCTGATCTAACTTCTGGAGGCAGTCAAAATGAGCCTTAGAATTCTTCCCTACCTTATTCCTGTGCTGAGATACAGGCTGCTCCAACCTGCTGTAAAATGCTTGATTTCGAGAGTGAGCGAAACTAATGAAAACATTGTTGGGGTAAAACCTAAAGGGAAAGACCTAGCACCAAATCCAATTTGCCATCTGATCTAACTTCTGGAGGCAGTCAAAATGAGCCTTAGAATTCTTCCCTACCTTATTCCTGTGCTGAGATACAGGCTGCTCCAACCTGCTGTAAAATGCTTGATTTCGAGAGTGAGCGAAACTAATGAAAACATTGTTGGGGTAAAACCTAAAGGGAAAGACCTAGCACCAAATCCAATTTGCCATCTGATCTAACTTCTGGAGGCAGTCAAAATGAGCCTTAGAATTCTTCCCTACCTTATTCCTGTGCTGAGATACAGGCTGCTCCAACCTGCTGTAAAATGCTTGATTTCGAGAGTGAGCGAAACTAATGAAAACATTGTTGGGGTAAAACCTAAAGGGAGAGACCTAGCACCAAATCCAATTTGCCATCTGATCTAACTTCTGGAGGCAGTCAAAATGAGCCTTAGAATTCTTCCCTACCTTATTCCTGTGCTGAGATACAGGCTGCTCCAACCTGCTGTAAAATGCTTGATTTCGAGAGTGAGCGAAACTAATGAAAACATTGTTGGGGTAAAACCTAAAGGGAAAGACCTAGCACCAAATCCAATTTGCCATCTGATCTAACTTCTGGAGGCAGTCAAAATGAGCCTTAGAATTCTTCCCTACCTTATTCCTGTGCTGAGATACAGGCTGCTCCAACCTGCTGTAAAATGCTTGATTTCGAGAGTGAGCGAAACTAATGAAAACATTGTTGGGGTAAAACCTAAAGGGAGAGACCTAGCACCAAATCCAATTTGCCATCTGATCTAACTTCTGGAGGCAGTCAAAATGATCCTTAGAATTCTTCCCTACCTTATTCCTGTGCTGAGATACAGGCTGCTCCAACCTGCTGTAAAATGCTTGATTTCGAGAGTGAGCGAAACTAATGAAAACATTGTTGGGGTAAAACCTAAAGGGAAAGACCTAGCACCAAATCCAATTTGCCATCTGATCTAACTTCTGGAGGCAGTCAAAATGATCCTTAGAATTCTTCCCTACCTTATTCCTGTGCTGAGATACAGGCTGCTCCAACCTGCTGTAAAATGCTTGATTTCGAGAGTGAGCGAAACTAATGAAAACATTGTTGGGGTAAAACCTAAAGGGAAAGACCTAGCACCAAATCCAATTTGCCATCTGATCTAACTTCTGGAGGCAGTCAAAATGAGCCTTAGAATTCTTCCCTACCTTATTCCTGTGCTGAGATACAGGCTGCTCCAACCTGCTGTAAAATGCTTGATTTCGAGAGTGAGCGAAACTAATGAAAACATTGTTGGGGTAAAACCTAAAGGGAAAGACCTAGCACCAAATCCAATTTGCCATCTGATCTAACTTCTGGAGGCAGTCAAAATGATCCTTAGAATTCTTCCCTACCTTATTCCTGTGCTGAGATACAGGCTGCTCCAACCTGCTGTAAAATGCTTGATTTCGAGAGTGAGCGAAACTAAAGAAAACATTGTTGGGGTAAAACCTAAAGGGAAAGACCTAGCACCAAATCCAATTTGCCATCTGATCTAACTTCTGGAGGCAGTCAAAATGATCCTTAGAATTCTTCCCTACCTTATTCCTGTGCTGAGATACAGGCTGCTCCAACCTGCTGTAAAATGCTTGATTTCGAGAGTGAGCAAAACTAATGAAAACATTGTTGGGGTAAAACCTAAAGGGAAAGACCTAGCACCAAATCCAATTTGCCATCTGATCTAACTTCTGGAGGCAGTCAAAATGAGCCTTAGAATTCTTCCCTACCTTATTCCTGTGCTGAGATACAGGCTGCTCCAACCTGCTGTAAAATGCTTGATTTCGAGAGTGAGCGAAACTAATGAAAACATTGTTGGGGTAAAACCTAAAGGGAAAGACCTAGCACCAAATCCAATTTGCCATCTGATCTAACTTCTGGAGGCAGTCAAAATGAGCATTTGAATTCTTCCCTACCTTATTCCTGTGCTGAGATACAGGCTGCTCCAACCTGCTGTAAAATGCTTGATTTCGAGAGTGAGCGAAACTAATGAAAACGTTGTTGGGGTAAAACCTAAAGGGAAAGACCTAGCACCAAATCCAATTTGCCATCTGATCTAACTTCTGGAGGCAGTCAAAATGATCCTTAGAATTCTTCCCTACCTTATTCCTGTGCTGAGATACAGGCTGCTCCAACCTGCTGTAAAATGCTTGATTTCGAGAGTGAGCGAAACTAATGAAAACATTGTTGGGGTAAAACCTAAAGGGAAAGACCTAGCACCAAATCCAATTTGCCATCTGATCTAACTTCTGGAGGCAGTCAAAATGATCTTTGGAATTCTTCCCTACCTTATTCCTGTGCTGAGATACAGGCTGCTCCAACCTGCTGTAAAATGCTTGATTTCGAGAGTGAGCGAAACTAATGAAAACATTGTTGGGGTAAAACCTAAAGGGAAAGACCTAGCACCAAATCCAATTTGCCATCTGATCTAACTTCTGGAGGCAGTCAAAATGAGCCTTAGAATTCTTCCCTACCTTATTCCTGTGCTGAGATACAGGCTGCTCCAACCTGCTGTAAAATGCTTGATTTCGAGAGTGAGCGAAACTAATGAAAACATTGTTGGGGTAAAACCTAAAGGGAAAGACCTAGCACCAAATCCAATTTGCCATCTATCTAACTTCTGGAGGCAGTCAAAATGAGCCTTAGAATTCTTCCCTACCTTATTCCTGTGCTGAGATACAGGCTGCTCCAACCTGCTGTAAAATGCTTGATTTCGAGAGTGAGCGAAACTAATGAAAACATTGTTGGGGTAAAACCTAAAGGGAAAGACCTAGCACCAAATCCAATTTGCCATCTGATCTAACTTCTGGAGGCAGTCAAAATGAGCCTTAGAATTCTTCCCTACCTTATTCCTGTGCTGAGATACAGGCTGCTCCAACCTGCTGTAAAATGCTTGATTTCGAGAGTGAGCGAAACTAATGAAAACATTGTTGGGGTAAAACCTAAAGGGAAAGACCTAGCACCAAATCCAATTTGCCATCTGATCTAACTTCTGGAGGCAGTCAAAATGAGCCTTAGAATTCTTCCCTACCTTATTCCTGTGCTGAGATACAGGCTGCTCCAACCTGCTGTAAAATGCTTGATTTCGAGAGTGAGCGAAACTAATGAAAACATTGTTGGGGTAAAACCTAAAGGGAAAGACCTAGCACCAAATCCAATTTGCCATCTGATCTAACTTCTGGAGGCAGTCAAAATGAGCCTTAGAATTCTTCCCTACCTTATTCCTGTGCTGAGATACAGGCGTCTCCAACCTGCTGTAAAATGCTTGATTTCGAGAGTGAGCGAAACTAATGAAAACATTGTTGGGGTAAAACCTAAAGGGAAAGACCTAGCACCAAATCCAATTTGCCATCTGATCTAACTTCTGGAGGCAGTCAAAATGAGCCTTAGAATTCTTCCCTACCTTATTCCTGTGCTGAGATACAGGCTGCTCCAACCTGCTGTAAAATGCTTGATTTCGAGAGTGAGCGAAACTAATGAAAACATTGTTGGGGTAAAACCTAAAGGGAAAGACCTAGCACCAAATCCAATTTGCCATCTGATCTAACTTCTGGAGGCAGTCAAAATGAGCATTTGAATTCTTCCCTACCTTATTCCTGTGCTGAGATACAGGCTGCTCCAACCTGCTGTAAAATGCTTGATTTCGAGAGTGAGCGAAACTAATGAAAACATTGTTGGGGTAAAACCTAAAGGGAAAGACCTAGCACCAAATCCAATTTGCCATCTGATCTAACTTCTGGAGGCAGTCAAAATGAGCCTTAGAATTCTTCCCTACCTTATTCCTGTGCTGAGATACAGGCTGCTCCAACCTGCTGTAAAATGCTTGATTTCGAGAGTGAGCGAAACTAATGAAAACATTGTTGGGGTAAAACCTAAAGGGAAAGACCTAGCACCAAATCCAATTTGCCATCTGATCTAACTTCTGGAGGCAGTCAAAATGATCCTTAGAATTCTTCCCTACCTTATTCCTGTGCTGAGATACAGGCTGCTCCAACCTGCTGTAAAATGCTGGATTTCGAGAGTGAGCGAAACTAATGAAAACATTGTTGGGGTAAAACCTAAAGGGAAAGACCTAGCACCAAATCCAATTTGCCATCTGATCTAACTTCTGGAGGCAGTCAAAATGAGCATTTGAATTCTTCCCTACCTTATTCCTGTGCTGAGATACAGGCTGCTCCAACCTGCTGTAAAATGCTTGATTTCGAAAGTGAGCGAAATTAATGAAAACATTGTTGGGGTAAAACCTAAAGGGAAAGACCTAGCACCAAATCCAATTTGCCATCTGATCTAACTTCTGGAGGCAGTCAAAATGAGCCTTAGAATTCTTCCCTACCTTATTCCTGTGCTGAGATACAGGCTGCTCCAACCTGCTGTAAAATGCTTGATTTCGAGAGTGATGAAACTAATGAAAACATTGTTGGGGTAAAACCTAAAGGGAAAGACCTAGCACCAAATCCAATTTGCCATCTGATCTAACTTCTGGAGGCAGTCAAAATGATCCTTAGAATTCTTCCCTACCTTATTCCTGTGCTGAGATACATGCTGCTCCAACCTGCTGTAAAATGCTTGATTTCGAGAGTGAGCGAAACTAATGAAAACATTGTTGGGGTAAAACCTAAAGGGAAAGACCTAGCACCAAATCCAATTTGCCATCTGATCTAACTTCTGGAGGCAGTCAAAATGAGCCTTAGAATTCTTCCCTACCTTATTCCTGTGCTGAGATACAGGCTGCTCCAACCTGCTGTAAAATGCTTGATTTCGAGAGTGAGCGAAACTAATGAAAACATTGTTGGGGTAAAACCTAAAGGGAAAGACCTAGCACCAAATCCAATTTGCCATCTGATCTAACTTCTGGAGGCAGTCAAAATGAGCCTTAGAATTCTTCCCTACCTTATTCCTGTGCTGAGATACAGGCTGCTCCAACCTGCTGTAAAATGCTTGATTTCGAGAGTGAGCGAAACTAATGAAAACATTGTTGGGGTAAAACCTAAAGGGAAAGACCTAGCACCAAATCCAATTTGCCATCTGATCTAACTTCTGGAGGCAGTCAAAATGAGCCTTAGAATTCTTCCCTACCTTATTCCTGTGCTGAGATACAGGCTGCTCCAACCTGCTGTAAAATGCTTGATTTCGAGAGTGAGCAAAACTAATGAAAACATTGTTGGGGTAAAACCTAAAGGGAAAGACCTAGCACCAAATCCAATTTGCCATCTGATCTAACTTCTGGAGGCAGTCAAAATGAGCCTTAGAATTCTTCCCTACCTTATTCCTGTGCTGAGATACAGGCTGCTCCAACCTGCTGTAAAATGCTTGATTTCGAGAGTGAGCGAAACTAATGAAAACATTGTTGGGGTAAAACCTAAAGGGAAAGACCTAGCACCAAATCCAATTTGCCATCTGATCTAACTTCTGGAGGCAGTCAAAATGAGCCTTAGAATTCTTCCCTACCTTATTCCTGTGCTGAGATACAGGCTGCTCCAACCTGCTGTAAAATGCTTGATTTCGAGAGTGAGCGAAACTAATGAAAACATTGTTGGGGTAAAACCTAAAGGGAAAGACCTAGCACCAAATCCAATTTGCCATCTGATCTAACTTCTGGAGGCAGTCAAAATGAGCCTTAGAATTCTTCCCTACCTTATTCCTGTGCTGAGATACAGGCTGCTCCAACCTGCTGTAAAATGCTTGATTTCGAGAGTGAGCGAAACTAATGAAAACATTGTTGGGGTAAAACCTAAAGGGAAAGACCTAGCACCAAATCCAATTTGCCATCTGATCTAACTTCTGGAGGCAGTCAAAATGAGCCTTAGAATTCTTCCCTACCTTATTCCTGTGCTGAGATACAGGCTGCTCCAACCTGCTGTAAAATGCTTGATTTCGAGAGTGAGCGAAACTAATGAAAACATTGTTGGGGTAAAACCTAAAGGGAAAGACCTAGCACCAAATCCAATTTGCCATCTGATCTAACTTCTGGAGGCAGTCAAAATGAGCCTTAGAATTCTTCCCTACCTTATTCCTGTGCTGAGATACAGGCTGCTCCAACCTGCTGTAAAATGCTTGATTTCGAGAGTGAGCGAAACTAATGAAAACATTGTTGGGGTAAAACCTAAAGGGAAAGACCTAGCACCAAATCCAATTTGCCATCTGATCTAACTTCTGGAGGCAGTCAAAATGAGCCTTAGAATTCTTCCCTACCTTATTCCTGTGCTGAGATACAGGCTGCTCCAACCTGCTGTAAAATGCTTGATTTCGAGAGTGAGCGAAACTAATGAAAACATTGTTGGGGTAAAACCTAAAGGGAAAGACCTAGCACCAAATCCAATTTGCCATCTGATCTAACTTCTGGAGGCAGTCAAAATGAGCCTTAGAATTCTTCCCTACCTTATTCCTGTGCTGAGATACAGGCTGCTCCAACCTGCTGTAAAATGCTTGATTTCGAGAGTGAGCGAAACTAATGAAAACATTGTTGGGGTAAAACCTAAAGGGAAAGACCTAGCACCAAATCCAATTTGCCATCTGATCTAACTTCTGGAGGCAGTCAAAATGATCCTTAGAATTCTTCCCTACCTTATTCCTGTGCTGAGATACAGGCTGCTCCAACCTGCTGTAAAATGCTTGATTTCGAGAGTGAGCGAAACTAATGAAAACATTGTTGGGGTAAAACCTAAAGGGAAAGACCTAGCACCAAATCCAATTTGCCATCTGATCTAACTTCTGGAGGCAGTCAAAATGAGCCTTAGAATTCTTCCCTACCTTATTCCTGTGCTGAGATACAGGCTGCTCCAACCTGCTGTAAAATGCTTGATTTCGAGAGTGAGCGAAACTAATGAAAACATTGTTGGGGTAAAACCTAAAGGGAAAGACCTAGCACCAAATCCAATTTGCCATCTGATCTAACTTCTGGAGGCAGTCAAAATGAGCCTTAGAATTCTTCCCTACCTTATTCCTGTGCTGAGATACAGGCTGCTCCAACCTGCTGTAAAATGCTTGATTTCGAGAGTGAGCGAAACTAATGAAAACATTGTTGGGGTAAAACCTAAAGGGAAAGACCTAGCACCAAATCCAATTTGCCATCTGATCTAACTTCTGGAGGCAGTCAAAATGAGCCTTAGAATTCTTCCCTACCTTATTCCTGTGCTGAGATACAGGCTGCTCCAACCTGCTGTAAAATGCTTGATTTCGAGAGTGAGCGAAACTAATGAAAACATTGTTGGGGTAAAACCTAAAGGGAAAGACCTAGCACCAAATCCAATTTGCCATCTGATCTAACTTCTGGAGGCAGTCAAAATGAGCCTTAGAATTCTTCCCTACCTTATTCCTGTGCTGAGATACAGGCTGCTCCAACCTGCTGTAAAATGCTTGATTTCGAGAGTGAGCGAAACTAATGAAAACATTGTTGGGGTAAAACCTAAAGGGAAAGACCTAGCACCAAATCCAATTTGCCATCTGATCTAACTTCTGGAGGCAGTCAAAATGAGCATTTGAATTCTTCCCTACCTTATTCCTGTGCTGAGATACAGGCTGCTCCAACCTGCTGTAAAATGCTTGATTTCGAGAGTGAGCGAAACTAATGAAAACATTGTTGGGGTAAAACCTAAAGGGAAAGACCTAGCACCAAATCCAATTTGCCATCTGATCTAACTTCTGGAGGCAGTCAAAATGAGCCTTAGAATTCTTCCCTACCTTATTCCTGTGCTGAGATACAGGCTGCTCCAACCTGCTGTAAAATGCTTGATTTCGAGAGTGAGCGAAACTAATGAAAACATTGTTGGGGTAAAACCTAAAGGGAAAGACCTAGCACCAAATCCAATTTGCCATCTGATCTAACTTCTGGAGGCAGTCAAAATGATCCTTAGAATTCTTCCCTACCTTATTCCTGTGCTGAGATACAGGCTGCTCCAACCTGCTGTAAAATGCTGGATTTCGAGAGTGAGCGAAACTAATGAAAACATTGTTGGGGTAAAACCTAAAGGGAAAGACCTAGCACCAAATCCAATTTGCCATCTGATCTAACTTCTGGAGGCAGTCAAAATGAGCATTTGAATTCTTCCCTACCTTATTCCTGTGCTGAGATACAGGCTGCTCCAACCTGCTGTAAAATGCTTGATTTCGAAAGTGAGCGAAATTAATGAAAACATTGTTGGGGTAAAACCTAAAGGGAAAGACCTAGCACCAAATCCAATTTGCCATCTGATCTAACTTCTGGAGGCAGTCAAAATGAGCCTTAGAATTCTTCCCTACCTTATTCCTGTGCTGAGATACAGGCTGCTCCAACCTGCTGTAAAATGCTTGATTTCGAGAGTGAGCGAAACTAATGAAAACATTGTTGGGGTAAAACCTAAAGGGAAAGACCTAGCACCAAATCCAATTTGCCATCTGATCTAACTTCTGGAGGCAGTCAAAATGAGCCTTAGAATTCTTCCCTACCTTATTCCTGTGCTGAGATACAGGCTGCTCCAACCTGCTGTAAAATGCTTGATTTCGAGAGTGAGCGAAACTAATGAAAACATTGTTGGGGTAAAACCTAAAGGGAAAGACCTAGCACCAAATCCAATTTGCCATCTGATCTAACTTCTGGAGGCAGTCAAAATGATCCTTAGAATTCTTCCCTACCTTATTCCTGTGCTGAGATACAGGCTGCTCCAACCTGCTGTAAAATGCTTGATTTCGAGAGTGAGCGAAACTAATGAAAACATTGTTGGGGTAAAACCTAAAGGGAAAGACCTAGCACCAAATCCAATTTGCCATCTGATCTAACTTCTGGAGGCAGTCAAAATGAGCCTTAGAATTCTTCCCTACCTTATTCCTGTGCTGAGATACAGGCTGCTCCAACCTGCTGTAAAATGCTTGATTTCGAGAGTGAGCGAAACTAATGAAAACATTGTTGGGGTAAAACCTAAAGGGAAAGACCTAGCACCAAATCCAATTTGCCATCTGATCTAACTTCTGGAGGCAGTCAAAATGAGCCTTAGAATTCTTCCCTACCTTATTCCTGTGCTGAGATACAGGCTGCTCCAACCTGCTGTAAAATGCTTGATTTCGAGAGTGAGCGAAACTAATGAAAACATTGTTGGGGTAAAACCTAAAGGGAAAGACCTAGCACCAAATCCAATTTGCCATCTGATCTAACTTCTGGAGGCAGTCAAAATGAGCCTTAGAATTCTTCCCTACCTTATTCCTGTGCTGAGATACAGGCTGCTCCAACCTGCTGTAAAATGCTTGATTTCGAGAGTGAGCGAAACTAATGAAAACATTGTTGGGGTAAAACCTAAAGGGAAAGACCTAGCACCAAATCCAATTTGCCATCTGATCTAACTTCTGGAGGCAGTCAAAATGAGCCTTAGAATTCTTCCCTACCTTATTCCTGTGCTGAGATACAGGCTGCTCCAACCTGCTGTAAAATGCTGGATTTCGAGAGTGAGCGAAACTAATGAAAACATTGTTGGGGTAAAACCTAAAGGGAAAGACCTAGCACCAAATCCAATTTGCCATCTGATCTAACTTCTGGAGGCAGTCAAAATGAGCATTTGAATTCTTCCCTACCTTATTCCTGTGCTGAGATACAGGCTGCTCCAACCTGCTGTAAAATGCTTGATTTCGAAAGTGAGCGAAATTAATGAAAACATTGTTGGGGTAAAACCTAAAGGGAAAGACCTAGCACCAAATCCAATTTGCCATCTGATCTAACTTCTGGAGGCAGTCAAAATGAGCCTTAGAATTCTTCCCTACCTTATTCCTGTGCTGAGATACAGGCTGCTCCAACCTGCTGTAAAATGCTTGATTTCGAGAGTGAGCGAAACTAATGAAAACATTGTTGGGGTAAAACCTAAAGGGAAAGACCTAGCACCAAATCCAATTTGCCATCTGATCTAACTTCTGGAGGCAGTCAAAATGAGCCTTAGAATTCTTCCCTACCTTATTCCTGTGCTGAGATACAGGCTGCTCCAACCTGCTGTAAAATGCTTGATTTCGAGAGTGAGCGAAACTAATGAAAACATTGTTGGGGTAAAACCTAAAGGGAAAGACCTAGCACCAAATCCAATTTGCCATCTGATCTAACTTCTGGAGGCAGTCAAAATGATCCTTAGAATTCTTCCCTACCTTATTCCTGTGCTGAGATACAGGCTGCTCCAACCTGCTGTAAAATGCTTGATTTCGAGAGTGAGCGAAACTAATGAAAACATTGTTGGGGTAAAACCTAAAGGGAAAGACCTAGCACCAAATCCAATTTGCCATCTGATCTAACTTCTGGAGGCAGTCAAAATGAGCCTTAGAATTCTTCCCTACCTTATTCCTGTGCTGAGATACAGGCTGCTCCAACCTGCTGTAAAATGCTTGATTTCGAGAGTGAGCGAAACTAATGAAAACATTGTTGGGGTAAAACCTAAAGGGAAAGACCTAGCACCAAATCCAATTTGCCATCTGATCTAACTTCTGGAGGCAGTCAAAATGAGCCTTAGAATTCTTCCCTACCTTATTCCTGTGCTGAGATACAGGCTGCTCCAACCTGCTGTAAAATGCTTGATTTCGAGAGTGAGCGAAACTAATGAAAACATTGTTGGGGTAAAACCTAAAGGGAAAGACCTAGCACCAAATCCAATTTGCCATCTGATCTAACTTCTGGAGGCAGTCAAAATGAGCCTTAGAATTCTTCCCTACCTTATTCCTGTGCTGAGATACAGGCTGCTCCAACCTGCTGTAAAATGCTTGATTTCGAGAGTGAGCGAAACTAATGAAAACATTGTTGGGGTAAAACCTAAAGGGAAAGACCTAGCACCAAATCCAATTTGCCATCTGATCTAACTTCTGGAGGCAGTCAAAATGAGCCTTAGAATTCTTCCCTACCTTATTCCTGTGCTGAGATACAGGCTGCTCCAACCTGCTGTAAAATGCTTGATTTCGAGAGTGAGCGAAACTAATGAAAACATTGTTGGGGTAAAACCTAAAGGGAAAGACCTAGCACCAAATCCAATTTGCCATCTGATCTAACTTCTGGAGGCAGTCAAAATGAGCCTTAGAATTCTTCCCTACCTTATTCCTGTGCTGAGATACAGGCTGCTCCAACCTGCTGTAAAATGCTTGATTTCGAGAGTGAGCGAAACTAATGAAAACATTGTTGGGGTAAAACCTAAAGGGAAAGACCTAGCACCAAATCCAATTTGCCATCTGATCTAACTTCTGGAGGCAGTCAAAATGAGCCTTAGAATTCTTCCCTACCTTATTCCTGTGCTGAGATACAGGCTGCTCCAACCTGCTGTAAAATGCTTGATTTCGAGAGTGAGCGAAACTAATGAAAACATTGTTGGGGTAAAACCTAAAGGGAAAGACCTAGCACCAAATCCAATTTGCCATCTGATCTAACTTCTGGAGGCAGTCAAAATGAGCCTTAGAATTCTTCCCTACCTTATTCCTGTGCTGAGATACAGGCTGCTCCAACCTGCTGTAAAATGCTTGATTTCGAGAGTGAGCGAAACTAATGAAAACATTGTTGGGGTAAAACCTAAAGGGAAAGACCTAGCACCAAATCCAATTTGCCATCTGATCTAACTTCTGGAGGCAGTCAAAATGAGCATTTGAATTCTTCCCTACCTTATTCCTGTGCTGAGATACAGGCTGCTCCAACCTGCTGTAAAATGCTTGATTTCGAGAGTGAGCGAAACTAATGAAAACATTGTTGGGGTAAAACCTAAAGGGAAAGACCTAGCACCAAATCCAATTTGCCATCTGATCTAACTTCTGGAGGCAGTCAAAATGAGCCTTAGAATTCTTCCCTACCTTATTCCTGTGCTGAGATACAGGCTGCTCCAACCTGCTGTAAAATGCTTGATTTCGAGAGTGAGCGAAACTAATGAAACCATTGTTGGGGTAAAACCTAAAGGGAAAGACCTAGCACCAAATCCAATTTGCCATCTGATCTAACTTCTGGAGGCAGTCAAAATGATCCTTAGAATTCTTCCCTACCTTATTCCTGTGCTGAGATACAGGCTGCTCCAACCTGCTGTAAAATGCTGGATTTCGAGAGTGAGCGAAACTAATGAAAACATTGTTGGGGTAAAACCTAAAGGGAAAGACCTAGCACCAAATCCAATTTGCCATCTGATCTAACTTCTGGAGGCAGTCAAAATGAGCATTTGAATTCTTCCCTACCTTATTCCTGTGCTGAGATACAGGCTGCTCCAACCTGCTGTAAAATGCTTGATTTCGAAAGTGAGCGAAATTAATGAAAACATTGTTGGGGTAAAACCTAAAGGGAAAGACCTAGCACCAAATCCAATTTGCCATCTGATCTAACTTCTGGAGGCAGTCAAAATGAGCCTTAGAATTCTTCCCTACCTTATTCCTGTGCTGAGATACAGGCTGCTCCAACCTGCTGTAAAATGCTTGATTTCGAGAGTGAGCGAAACTAATGAAAACATTGTTGGGGTAAAACCTAAAGGGAAAGACCTAGCACCAAATCCAATTTGCCATCTGATCTAACTTCTGGAGGCAGTCAAAATGATCCTTAGAATTCTTCCCTACCTTATTCCTGTGCTGAGATACAGGCTGCTCCAACCTGCTGTAAAATGCTTGATTTCGAGAGTGAGCGAAACTAATGAAAACATTGTTGGGGTAAAACCTAAAGGGAAAGACCTAGCACCAAATCCAATTTGCCATCTGATCTAACTTCTGGAGGCAGTCAAAATGATCCTTAGAATTCTTCCCTACCTTATTCCTGTGCTGAGATACAGGCTGCTCCAACCTGCTGTAAAATGCTTGATTTCGAGAGTGAGCGAAACTAATGAAAACATTGTTGGGGTAAAACCTAAAGGGAAAGACCTAGCACCAAATCCAATTTGCCATCTGATCTAACTTCTGGAGGCAGTCAAAATGAGCCTTAGAATTCTTCCCTACCTTATTCCTGTGCTGAGATACAGGCTGCTCCAACCTGCTGTAAAATGCTTGATTTCGAGAGTGAGCGAAACTAATGAAAACATTGTTGGGGTAAAACCTAAAGGGAAAGACCTAGCACCAAATCCAATTTGCCATCTGATCTAACTTCTGGAGGCAGTCAAAATGAGCCTTAGAATTCTTCCCTACCTTATTCCTGTGCTGAGATACAGGCTGCTCCAACCTGCTGTAAAATGCTTGATTTCGAGAGTGAGCGAAACTAATGAAAACATTGTTGGGGTAAAACCTAAAGGGAAAGACCTAGCACCAAATCCAATTTGCCATCTGATCTAACTTCTGGAGGCAGTCAAAATGAGCCTTAGAATTCTTCCCTACCTTATTCCTGTGCTGAGATACAGGCTGCTCCAACCTGCTGTAAAATGCTTGATTTCGAGAGTGAGCGAAACTAATGAAAACATTGTTGGGGTAAAACCTAAAGGGAAAGACCTAGCACCAAATCCAATTTGCCATCTGATCTAACTTCTGGAGGCAGTCAAAATGATCCTTAGAATTCTTCCCTACCTTATTCCTGTGCTGAGATACAGGCTGCTCCAACCTGCTGTAAAATGCTTGATTTCGAGAGTGAGCGAAACTAATGAAAACATTGTTGGGGTAAAACCTAAAGGGAAAGACCTAGCACCAAATCCAATTTGCCATCTGATCTAACTTCTGGAGGCAGTCAAAATGAGCATTTGAATTCTTCCCTACCTTATTCCTGTGCTGAGATACAGGCTGCTCCAACCTGCTGTAAAATGCTTGATTTCGAGAGTGAGCGAAACTAATGAAAACATTGTTGGGGTAAAACCTAAAGGGAAAGACCTAGCACCAAATCCAATTTGCCATCTGATCTAACTTCTGGAGGCAGTCAAAATGATCCTTAGAATTCTTCCCTACCTTATTCCTGTGCTGAGATACAGGCTGCTCCAACCTGCTGTAAAATGCTTGATTTCGAGAGTGAGCGAAACTAATGAAAACATTGTTGGGGTAAAACCTAAAGGGAAAGACCTAGCACCAAATCCAATTTGCCATCTGATCTAACTTCTGGAGGCAGTCAAAATGAGCATTTGAATTCTTCCCTACCTTATTCCTGTGCTGAGATACAGGCTGCTCCAACCTGCTATAAAATGCTTGATTTCGAGAGTGAGCGAAACTAATGAAAACATTGTTGGGGTAAAACCTAAAGGGAAAGACCTGGCACCAAATCCAATTTGCCATCTGATCTAACTTCTGGAGGCAGTCAAAATGATCCTTAGAATTCTTCCCTACCTTATTCCTGTGCTGAGATACAGGCTGCTCCAACCTGCTGTAAAATGCTTGATTTCGAGAGTGAGCGAAACTAATGAAAACATTGTTGGGGTAAAACCTAAAGGGAAAGACCTAGCACCAAATCCAATTTGCCATCTGATCTAACTTCTGGAGGCAGTCAAAATGAGCCTTAGAATTCTTCCCTACCTTATTCCTGTGCTGAGATACAGGCTGCTCCAACCTGCTGTAAAATGCTTGATTTCGAGAGTGAGCGAAACTAATGAAAACATTGTTGGGGTAAAACCTAAAGGGAAAGACCTAGCACCAAATCCAATTTGCCATCTGATCTAACTTCTGGAGGCAGTCAAAATGATCCTTAGAATTCTTCCCTACCTTATTCCTGTGCTGAGATACAGGCTGCTCCAACCTGCTGTAAAATGCTTGATTTCGAGAGTGAGCGAAACTAATGAAAACATTGTTGGGGTAAAACCTAAAGGGAAAGACCTAGCACCAAATCCAATTTGCCATCTGATCTAACTTCTGGAGGCAGTCAAAATGAGCCTTAGAATTCTTCCCTACCTTATTCCTGTGCTGAGATACAGGCTGCTCCAACCTGCTGTAAAATGCTTGATTTCGAGAGTGAGCGAAACTAATGAAAACATTGTTGGGGTAAAACCTAAAGGGAAAGACCTAGCACCAAATCCAATTTGCCATCTGATCTAACTTCTGGAGGCAGTCAAAATGAGCCTTAGAATTCTTCCCTACCTTATTCCTGTGCTGAGATACAGGCTGCTCCAACCTGCTGTAAAATGCTTGATTTCGAGAGTGAGCGAAACTAATGAAAACATTGTTGGGGTAAAACCTAAAGGGAAAGACCTAGCACCAAATCCAATTTGCCATCTGATCTAACTTCTGGAGGCAGTCAAAATGAGCCTTAGAATTCTTCCCTACCTTATTCCTGTGCTGAGATACAGGCTGCTCCAACCTGCTGTAAAATGCTTGATTTCGAGAGTGAGCGAAACTAATGAAAACATTGTTGGGGTAAAACCTAAAGGGAAAGACCTAGCACCAAATCCAATTTGCCATCTGATCTAACTTCTGGAGGCAGTCAAAATGAGCCTTAGAATTCTTCCCTACCTTATTCCTGTGCTGAGATACAGGCTGCTCCAACCTGCTGTAAAATGCTTGATTTCGAGAGTGAGCGAAACTAATGAAAACATTGTTGGGGTAAAACCTAAAGGGAAAGACCTAGCACCAAATCCAATTTGCCATCTGATCTAACTTCTGGAGGCAGTCAAAATGATCCTTAGAATTCTTCCCTACCTTATTCCTGTGCTGAGATACAGGCTGCTCCAACCTGCTGTAAAATGCTTGATTTCGAGAGTGAGCGAAACTAATGAAAACATTGTTGGGGTAAAACCTAAAGGGAAAGACCTAGCACCAAATCCAATTTGCCATCTGATCTAACTTCTGGAGGCAGTCAAAATGAGCCTTAGAATTCTTCCCTACCTTATTCCTGTGCTGAGATACAGGCTGCTCCAACCTGCTGTAAAATGCTTGATTTCGAGAGTGAGCGAAACTAATGAAAACATTGTTGGGGTAAAACCTAAAGGGAAAGACCTAGCACCAAATCCAATTTGCCATCTGATCTAACTTCTGGAGGCAGTCAAAATGAGCCTTAGAATTCTTCCCTACCTTATTCCTGTGCTGAGATACAGGCTGCTCCAACCTGCTGTAAAATGCTTGATTTCGAGAGTGAGCGAAACTAATGAAAACATTGTTGGGGTAAAACCTAAAGGGAAAGACCTAGCACCAAATCCAATTTGCCATCTGATCTAACTTCTGGAGGCAGTCAAAATGAGCATTTGAATTCTTCCCTACCATATTCCTGTGCTGAGATACAGGCTGCTCCAACCTGCTGTAAAATGCTTGATTTCGAGAGTGAGCGAAACTAATGAAAACATTGTTGGGGTAAAACCTAAAGGGAAAGACCTAGCACCAAATCCAATTTGCCATCTGATCTAACTTCTGGAGGCAGTCAAAATGAGCCATAGAATTCTTCCCTACCTTATTCCTGTGCTGAGATACAGGCTGCTCCAACCTGCTGTAAAATGCTTGATTTCGAGAGTGAGCGAAACTAATGAAAACATTGTTGGGGTAAAACCTAAAGGGAAAGACCTAGCACCAAATCCAATTTGCCATCTGATCTAACTTCTGGAGGCAGTCAAAATGAGCCTTAGAATTCTTCCCTACCTTATTCCTGTGCTGAGATACAGGCTGCTCCAACCTGCTGTAAAATGCTTGATTTCGAGAGTGAGCGAAACTAATGAAAACATTGTTGGGGTAAAACCTAAAGGGAAAGACCTAGCACCAAATCCAATTTGCCATCTGATCTAACTTCTGGAGGCAGTCAAAATGAGCCTTAGAATTCTTCCCTACCTTATTCCTGTGCTGAGATACAGGCTGCTCCAACCTGCTGTAAAATGCTTGATTTCGAGAGTGAGCGAAACTAATGAAAACATTGTTGGGGTAAAACCTAAAGGGAAAGACCTAGCACCAAATCCAATTTGCCATCTGATCTAACTTCTGGAGGCAGTCAAAATGAGCCTTAGAATTCTTCCCTACCTTATTCCTGTGCTGAGATACAGGCTGCTCCAACCTGCTGTAAAATGCTTGATTTCGAGAGTGAGCGAAACTAATGAAAACATTGTTGGGGTAAAACCTAAAGGGAAAGACCTAGCACCAAATCCAATTTGCCATCTGATCTAACTTCTGGAGGCAGTCAAAATGAGCCTTAGAATTCTTCCCTACCTTATTCCTGTGCTGAGATACAGGCTGCTCCAACCTGCTGTAAAATGCTTGATTTCGAGAGTGAGCGAAACTAATGAAAACATTGTTGGGGTAAAACCTAAAGGGAAAGACCTAGCACCAAATCCAATTTGCCATCTGATCTAACTTCTGGAGGCAGTCAAAATGAGCCTTAGAATTCTTCCCTACCTTATTCCTGTGCTGAGATACAGGCTGCTCCAACCTGCTGTAAAATGCTTGATTTCGAGAGTGAGCGAAACTAATGAAAACATTGTTGGGGTAAAACCTAAAGGGAAAGACCTAGCACCAAATCCAATTTGCCATCTGATCTAACTTCTGGAGGCAGTCAAAATGAGCCTTAGAATTCTTCCCTACCTTATTCCTGTGCTGAGATACAGGCTGCTCCAACCTGCTGTAAAATGCTTGATTTCGAGAGTGAGCGAAACTAATGAAAACATTGTTGGGGTAAAACCTAAAGGGAAAGACCTAGCACCAAATCCAATTTGCCATCTGATCTAACTTCTGGAGGCAGTCAAAATGAGCCTTAGAATTCTTCCCTACCTTATTCCTGTGCTGAGATACATGCTGCTCCAACCTGCTGTAAAATGCTTGATTTCGAGAGTGAGCGAAACTAATGAAAACATTGTTGGGGTAAAACCTAAAGGGAAAGACCTAGCACCAAATCCAATTTGCCATCTGATCTAACTTCTGGAGGCAGTCAAAATGATCCTTAGAATTCTTCCCTACCTTATTCCTGTGCTGAGATACAGGCTGCTCCAACCTGCTGTAAAATGCTTGATTTCGAGAGTGAGCGAAACTAATGAAAACATTGTTGGGGTAAAACCGAAAGGGAAAGACCTAGCACCAAATCCAATTTGCCATCTGATCTAACTTCTGGAGGCAGTCAAAATGATCCTTAGAATTCTTCCCTACCTTATTCCTGTGCTGAGATACAGGCTGCTCCAACCTGCTGTAAAATGCTTGATTTCGAGAGTGAGCGAAACTAATGAAAACATTGTTGGGGTAAAACCTAAAGGGAAAGACCTAGCACCAAATCCAATTTGCCATCTGATCTAACTTCTGGAGGCAGTCAAAATGAGCCTTAGAATTCTTCCCTACCTTATTCCTGTGCTGAGATACAGGCTGCTCCAACCTGCTGTAAAATGCTTGATTTCGAGAGTGAGCGAAACTAATGAAAACATTGTTGGGGTAAAACCTAAAGGGAAAGACCTAGCACCAAATCCAATTTGCCATCTGATCTAACTTCTGGAGGCAGTCAAAATGAGCCTTAGAATTCTTCCCTACCTTATTCCTGTGCTGAGATACAGGCTGCTCCAACCTGCTGTAAAATGCTTGATTTCGAGAGTGAGCAAAACTAATGAAAACATTGTTGGGGTAAAACCTAAAGGGAAAGACCTAGCACCAAATCCAATTTGCCATCTGATCTAACTTCTGGAGGCAGTCAAAATGAGCCTTAGAATTCTTCCCTACCTTATTCCTGTGCTGAGATACAGGCTGCGCCAACCTGCTGTAAAATGCTTGATTTCGAGAGTGAGCGAAACTAATGAAAACATTGTTGGGGTAAAACCTAAAGGGAAAGACCTAGCACCAAATCCAATTTGCCATCTGATCTAACTTCTGGAGGCAGTCAAAATGAGCATTTGAATTCTTCCCTACCTTATTCCTGTGCTGAGATACAGGCTGCTCCAACCTGCTGTAAAATGCTTGATTTCGAGAGTGAGCGAAACTAATGAAAACATTGTTGGGGTAAAACCTAAAGGGAAAGACCTAGCACCAAATCCAATTTGCCATCTGATCTAACTTCTGGAGGCAGTCAAAATGAGCCTTAGAATTCTTCCCTACCTTATTCCTGTGCTGAGATACAGGCTGCTCCAACCTGCTGTAAAATGCTTGATTTCGAGAGTGAGCGAAACTAATGAAAACATTGTTGGGGTAAAACCTAAAGGGAAAGACCTAGCACCAAATCCAATTTGCCATCTGATCTAACTTCTGGAGGCAGTCAAAATGAGCCTTAGAATTCTTCCCTACCTTATTCCTGTGCTGAGATACAGGCTGCTCCAACCTGCTGTAAAATGCTTGATTTCGAGAGTGAGCGAAACTAATGAAAACATTGTTGGGGTAAAACCTAAAGGGAAAGACCTAGCACCAAATCCAATTTGCCATCTGATCTAACTTCTGGAGGCAGTCAAAATGAGCCTTAGAATTCTTCCCTACCTTATTCCTGTGCTGAGATACAGGCTGCTCCAACCTGCTGTAAAATGCTTGATTTCGAGAGTGAGCGAAACTAATGAAAACATTGTTGGGGTAAAACCTAAAGGGAAAGACCTAGCACCAAATCCAATTTGCCATCTGATCTAACTTCTGGAGGCAGTCAAAATGAGCCTTAGAATTCTTCCCTACCTTATTCCTGTGCTGAGATACAGGCTGCTCCAACCTGCTGTAAAATGCTTGATTTCGAGAGTGAGCGAAACTAATGAAAACATTGTTGGGGTAAAACCTAAAGGGAAAGACCTAGCACCAAATCCAATTTGCCATCTGATCTAACTTCTGGAGGCAGTCAAAATGAGCCTTAGAATTCTTCCCTACCTTATTCCTGTGCTGAGATACAGGCTGCTCCAACCTGCTGTAAAATGCTTGATTTCGAGAGTGAGCGAAACTAATGAAAACATTGTTGGGGTAAAACCTAAAGGGAAAGACCTAGCACCAAATCCAATTTGCCATCTGATCTAACTTCTGGAGGCAGTCAAAATGAGCCTTAGAATTCTTCCCTACCTTATTCCTGTGCTGAGATACAGGCTGCTCCAACCTGCTGTAAAATGCTTGATTTCGAGAGTGAGCGAAACTAATGAAAACATTGTTGGGGTAAAACCTAAAGGGAAAGACCTAGCACCAAATCCAATTTGCCATCTGATCTAACTTCTGGAGGCAGTCAAAATGAGCATTTGAATTCTTCCCTACCTTATTCCTGTGCTGAGATACAGGCTGCTCCAACCTGCTGTAAAATGCTTGATTTCGAGAGTGAGCGAAACTAATGAAAACATTGTTGGGGTAAAACCTAAAGGGAAAGACCTAGCACCAAATCCAATTTGCCATCTGATCTAACTTCTGGAGGCAGTCAAAATGAGCCATAGAATTCTTCCCTACCTTATTCCTGTGCTGAGATACAGGCTGCTCCAACCTGCTGTAAAATGCTTGATTTCGAGAGTGAGCGAAACTAATGAAAACATTGTTGGGGTAAAACCTAAAGGGAAAGACCAAGCACCAAATCCAATTTGCCATCTGATCTAACTTCTGGAGGCAGTCAAAATGAGCCTTAGAATTCTTCCCTACCTTATTCCTGTGCTGAGATACAGGCTGCTCCAACCTGCTGTAAAATGCTTGATTTCGAGAGTGAGCGAAACTAATGAAAACATTGTTGGGGTAAAACCTAAAGGGAAAGACCTAGCACCAAATCCAATTTGCCATCTGATCTAACTTCTGGAGGCAGTCAAAATGAGCCATAGAATTCTTCCCTACCTTATTCCTGTGCTGAGATACAGGCTGCTCCAACCTGCTGTAAAATGCTTGATTTCGAGAGTGAGCGAAACTAATGAAAACATTGTTGGGGTAAAACCTAAAGGGAAAGACCTAGCACCAAATCCAATTTGCCATCTGATCTAACTTCTGGAGGCAGTCAAAATGAGCCTTAGAATTCTTCCCTACCTTATTCCTGTGCTGAGATACAGGCTGCTCCAACCTGCTGTAAAATGCTTGATTTCGAGAGTGAGCGAAACTAATGAAAACATTGTTGGGGTAAAACCTAAAGGGAAAGACCTAGCACCAAATCCAATTTGCCATCTGATCTAACTTCTGGAGGCAGTCAAAATGAGCCTTAGAATTCTTCCCTACCTTATTCCTGTGCTGAGATACAGGCTGCTCCAACCTGCTGTAAAATGCTTGATTTCGAGAGTGAGCGAAACTAATGAAAACATTGTTGGGGTAAAACCTAAAGGGAAAGACCTAGCACCAAATCCAATTTGCCATCTGATCTAACTTCTGGAGGCAGTCAAAATGAGCCTTAGAATTCTTCCCTACCTTATTCCTGTGCTGAGATACAGGCTGCTCCAACCTGCTGTAAAATGCTTGATTTCGAGAGTGAGCGAAACTAATGAAAACATTGTTGGGGTAAAACCTAAAGGGAAAGACCTAGCACCAAATCCAATTTGCCATCTGATCTAACTTCTGGAGGCAGTCAAAATGATCCTTAGAATTCTTCCCTACCTTATTCCTGTGCTGAGATACAGGCTGCTCCAACCTGCTGTAAAATGCTTGATTTCGAGAGTGAGCGAAACTAATGAAAACATTGTTGGGGTAAAACCTAAAGGGAAAGACCAAGCACCAAATCCAATTTGCCATCTGATCTAACTTCTGGAGGCAGTCAAAATGATCCTTAGAATTCTTCCCTACCTTATTCCTGTGCTGAGATACAGGCTGCTCCAACCTGCTGTAAAATGCTTGATTTCGAGAGTGAGCGAAACTAATGAAAACATTGTTGGGGTAAAACCGAAAGGGAAAGACCTAGCACCAAATCCAATTTGCCATCTGATCTAACTTCTGGAGGCAGTCAAAATGAGCCTTAGAATTCTTCCCTACCTTATTCCTGTGCTGAGATACAGGCTGCTCCAACCTGCTGTAAAATGCTTGATTTCGAGAGTGAGCGAAACTAATGAAAACATTGTTGGGGTAAAACCTAAAGGGAAAGACCTAGCACCAAATCCAATTTGCCATCTGATCTAACTTCTGGAGGCAGTCAAAATGAGCCTTAGAATTCTTCCCTACCTTATTCCTGTGCTGAGATACAGGCTGCTCCAACCTGCTGTAAAATGCTTGATTTCGAGAGTGAGCGAAACTAATGAAAACATTGTTGGGGTAAAACCTAAAGGGAAAGACCTAGCACCAAATCCAATTTGCCATCTGATCTAACTTCTGGAGGCAGTCAAAATGAGCCTTAGAATTCTTCCCTACCTTATTCCTGTGCTGAGATACAGGCTGCTCCAACCTGCTGTAAAATGCTTGATTTCGAGAGTGAGCGAAACTAATGAAAACATTGTTGGGGTAAAACCTAAAGGGAAAGACCTAGCACCAAATCCAATTTGCCATCTGATCTAACTTCTGGAGGCAGTCAAAATGAGCCTTAGAATTCTTCCCTACCTTATTCCTGTGCTGAGATACAGGCTGCTCCAATCTGCTGTAAAATGCTTGATTTCGAGAGTGAGCGAAACTAATGAAAACATTGTTGGGGTAAAACCTAAAGGGAAAGACCTAGCACCAAATCCAATTTGCCATCTGATCTAACTTCTGGAGGCAGTCAAAATGATCCTTAGAATTCTTCCCTACCTTATTCCTGTGCTGAGATACAGGCTGCTCCAACCTGCTGTAAAATGCTTGATTTCGAGAGTGAGCGAAACTAATGAAAACATTGTTGGGGTAAAACCTAAAGGGAAAGACCTAGCACCAAATCCAATTTGCCATCTGATCTAACTTCTGGAGGCAGTCAAAATGAGCCTTAGAATTCTTCCCTACCTTATTCCTGTGCTGAGATACAGGCTGCTCCAACCTGCTGTAAAATGCTTGATTTCGAGAGTGAGCGAAACTAATGAAAACATTGTTGGGGTAAAACCTAAAGGGAAAGACCTAGCACCAAATCCAATTTGCCATCTGATCTAACTTCTGGAGGCAGTCAAAATGAGCCTTAGAATTCTTCCCTACCTTATTCCTGTGCTGAGATACAGGCTGCTCCAACCTGCTGTAAAATGCTTGATTTCGAGAGTGAGCGAAACTAATGAAAACATTGTTGGGGTAAAACCTAAAGGGAAAGACCTAGCACCAAATCCAATTTGCCATCTGATCTAACTTCTGGAGGCAGTCAAAATGAGCCTTAGAATTCTTCCCTACCTTATTCCTGTGCTGAGATACAGGCTGCTCCAACCTGCTGTAAAATGCTTGATTTCGAGAGTGAGCGAAACTAATGAAAACATTGTTGGGGTAAAACCTAAAGGGAAAGACCAAGCACCAAATCCAATTTGCCATCTGATCTAACTTCTGGAGGCAGTCAAAATGATCCTTAGAATTCTTCCCTACCTTATTCCTGTGCTGAGATACAGGCTGCTCCAACCTGCTGTAAAATGCTTGATTTCGAGAGTGAGCGAAACTAATGAAAACATTGTTGGGGTAAAACCGAAAGGGAAAGACCTAGCACCAAATCCAATTTGCCATCTGATCTAACTTCTGGAGGCAGTCAAAATGAGCCTTAGAATTCTTCCCTACCTTATTCCTGTGCTGAGATACAGGCTGCTCCAACCTGCTGTAAAATGCTTGATTTCGAGAGTGAGCGAAACTAATGAAAACATTGTTGGGGTAAAACCTAAAGGGAAAGACCTAGCACCAAATCCAATTTGCCATCTGATCTAACTTCTGGAGGCAGTCAAAATGAGCCTTAGAATTCTTCCCTACCTTATTCCTGTGCTGAGATACAGGCTGCTCCAACCTGCTGTAAAATGCTTGATTTCGAGAGTGAGCGAAACTAATGAAAACATTGTTGGGGTAAAACCTAAAGGGAAAGACCTAGCACCAAATCCAATTTGCCATCTGATCTAACTTCTGGAGGCAGTCAAAATGAGCCTTAGAATTCTTCCCTACCTTATTCCTGTGCTGAGATACAGGCTGCTCCAACCTGCTGTAAAATGCTTGATTTCGAGAGTGAGCGAAACTAATGAAAACATTGTTGGGGTAAAACCTAAAGGGAAAGACCTAGCACCAAATCCAATTTGCCATCTGATCTAACTTCTGGAGGCAGTCAAAATGAGCCTTAGAATTCTTCCCTACCTTATTCCTGTGCTGAGATACAGGCTGCTCCAACCTGCTGTAAAATGCTTGATTTTGAGAGTGAGCGAAACTAATGAAAACATTGTTGGGGTAAAACCTAAAGGGAAAGACCAAGCACCAAATCCAATTTGCCATCTGATCTAACTTCTGGAGGCAGTCAAAATGATCCTTAGAATTCTTCCCTACCTTATTCCTGTGCTGAGATACAGGCTGCTCCAACCTGCTGTAAAATGCTTGATTTCGAGAGTGAGCGAAACTAATGAAAACATTGTTGGGGTAAAACCGAAAGGGAAAGACCTAGCACCAAATCCAATTTGCCATCTGATCTAACTTCTGGAGGCAGTCAAAATGAGCCTTAGAATTCTTCCCTACCTTATTCCTGTGCTGAGATACAGGCTGCTCCAACCTGCTGTAAAATGCTTGATTTCGAGAGTGAGCGAAACTAATGAAAACATTGTTGGGGTAAAACCTAAAGGGAAAGACCTAGCACCAAATCCAATTTGCCATCTGATCTAACTTCTGGAGGCAGTCAAAATGAGCCTTAGAATTCTTCCCTACCTTATTCCTGTGCTGAGATACAGGCTGCTCCAACCTGCTGTAAAATGCTTGATTTCGAGAGTGAGCGAAACTAATGAAAACATTGTTGGGGTAAAACCTAAAGGGAAAGACCTAGCACCAAATCCAATTTGCCATCTGATCTAACTTCTGGAGGCAGTCAAAATGAGCCTTAGAATTCTTCCCTACCTTATTCCTGTGCTGAGATACAGGCTGCTCCAACCTGCTGTAAAATGCTTGATTTCGAGAGTGAGCGAAACTAATGAAAACATTGTTGGGGTAAAACCTAAAGGGAAAGACCTAGCACCAAATCCAATTTGCCATCTGATCTAACTTCTGGAGGCAGTCAAAATGAGCCTTAGAATTCTTCCCTACCTTATTCCTGTGCTGAGATACAGGCTGCTCCAATCTGCTGTAAAATGCTTGATTTCGAGAGTGAGCGAAACTAATGAAAACATTGTTGGGGTAAAACCTAAAGGGAAAGACCTAGCACCAAATCCAATTTGCCATCTGATCTAACTTCTGGAGGCAGTCAAAATGAGCCTTAGAATTCTTCCCTACCTTATTCCTGTGCTGAGATACAGGCTGCTCCAACCTGCTGTAAAATGCTTGATTTCGAGAGTGAGCGAAACTAATGAAAACATTGTTGGGGTAAAACCTAAAGGGAAAGACCTAGCACCAAATCCAATTTGCCATCTGATCTAACTTCTGGAGGCAGTCAAAATGAGCCTTAGAATTCTTCCCTACCTTATTCCTGTGCTGAGATACAGGCTGCTCCAACCTGCTGTAAAATGCTTGATTTCGAGAGTGAGCGAAACTAATGAAAACATTGTTGGGGTAAAACCTAAAGGGAAAGACCTAGCACCAAATCCAATTTGCCATCTGATCTAACTTCTGGAGGCAGTCAAAATGAGCCTTAGAATTCTTCCCTACCTTATTCCTGTGCTGAGATACAGGCTGCTCCAACCTGCTGTAAAATGCTTGATTTCGAGAGTGAGCGAAACTAATGAAAACATTGTTGGGGTAAAACCTAAAGGGAAAGACCTAGCACCAAATCCAATTTGCCATCTGATCTAACTTCTGGAGGCAGTCAAAATGAGCATTTGAATTCTTCCCTACCTTATTCCTGTGCTGAGATACAGGCTGCTCCAACCTGCTGTAAAATGCTTGATTTCGAGAGTGAGCGAAACTAATGAAAACATTGTTGGGGTAAAACCTAAAGGGAAAGACCTAGCACCAAATCCAATTTGCCATCTGATCTAACTTCTGGAGGCAGTCAAAATGAGCCTTAGAATTCTTCCCTACCTTATTCCTGTGCTGAGATACAGGCTGCTCCAACCTGCTGTAAAATGCTTGATTTCGAGAGTGAGCGAAACTAATGAAAACATTGTTGGGGTAAAACCTAAAGGGAAAGACCTAGCACCAAATCCAATTTGCCATCTGATCTAACTTCTGGAGGCAGTCAAAATGAGCCTTAGAATTCTTCCCTACCTTATTCCTGTGCTGAGATACAGGCTGCTCCAACCTGCTGTAAAATGCTTGATTTCGAGAGTGAGCGAAACTAATGAAAACATTGTTGGGGTAAAACCTAAAGGGAAAGACCTAGCACCAAATCCAATTTGCCATCTGATCTAACTTCTGGAGGCAGTCAAAATGAGCCTTAGAATTCTTCCCTACCTTATTCCTGTGCTGAGATACAGGCTGCTCCAACCTGCTGTAAAATGCTTGATTTCGAGAGTGAGCGAAACTAATGAAAACATTGTTGGGGTAAAACCTAAAGGGAAAGACCTAGCACCAAATCCAATTTGCCATCTGATCTAACTTCTGGAGGCAGTCAAAATGAGCCTTAGAATTCTTCCCTACCTTATTCCTGTGCTGAGATACAGGCTGCTCCAACCTGCTGTAAAATGCTTGATTTCGAGAGTGAGCGAAACTAATGAAAACATTGTTGGGGTAAAACCTAAAGGGAAAGACCTAGCACCAAATCCAATTTGCCATCTGATCTAACTTCTGGAGGCAGTCAAAATGAGCCTTAGAATTCTTCCCTACCTTATTCCTGTGCTGAGATACAGGCTGCTCCAATCTGCTGTAAAATGCTTGATTTCGAGAGTGAGCGAAACTAATGAAAACATTGTTGGGGTAAAACCTAAAGGGAAAGACCTAGCACCAAATCCAATTTGCCATCTGATCTAACTTCTGGAGGCAGTCAAAATGAGCCTTAGAATTCTTCCCTACCTTATTCCTGTGCTGAGATACAGGCTGCTCCAACCTGCTGTAAAATGCTTGATTTCGAGAGTGAGCGAAACTAATGAAAACATTGTTGGGGTAAAACCTAAAGGGAAAGACCTAGCACCAAATCCAATTTGCCATCTGATCTAACTTCTGGAGGCAGTCAAAATGAGCATTTGAATTCTTCCCTACCTTATTCCTGTGCTGAGATACAGGCTGCTCCAACCTGCTGTAAAATGCTTGATTTCGAGAGTGAGCGAAACTAATGAAAACATTGTTGGGGTAAAACCTAAAGGGAAAGACCTAGCACCAAATCCAATTTGCCATCTGATCTAACTTCTGGAGGCAGTCAAAATGAGCCTTAGAATTCTTCCCTACCTTATTCCTGTGCTGAGATACAGGCTGCTCCAACCTGCTGTAAAATGCTTGATTTCGAGAGTGAGCGAAACTAATGAAAACATTGTTGGGGTAAAACCTAAAGGGAAAGACCTAGCACCAAATCCAATTTGCCATCTGATCTAACTTCTGGAGGCAGTCAAAATGAGCCTTAGAATTCTTCCCTACCTTATTCCTGTGCTGAGATACAGGCTGCTCCAACCTGCTGTAAAATGCTTGATTTCGAGAGTGAGCGAAACTAATGAAAACATTGTTGGGGTAAAACCTAAAGGGAAAGACCTAGCACCAAATCCAATTTGCCATCTGATCTAACTTCTGGAGGCAGTCAAAATGAGCCTTAGAATTCTTCCCTACCTTATTCCTGTGCTGAGATACAGGCTGCTCCAACCTGCTGTAAAATGCTTGATTTCGAGAGTGAGCGAAACTAATGAAAACATTGTTGGGGTAAAACCTAAAGGGAAAGACCTAGCACCAAATCCAATTTGCCATCTGATCTAACTTCTGGAGGCAGTCAAAATGAGCCTTAGAATTCTTCCCTACCTTATTCCTGTGCTGAGATACAGGCTGCTCCAACCTGCTGTAAAATGCTTGATTTCGAGAGTGAGCGAAACTAATGAAAACATTGTTGGGGGTAAAACCTAAAGGGAAAGACCTAGCACCAAATCCAATTTGCCATCTGATCTAACTTCTGGAGGCAGTCAAAATGAGCCTTAGAATTCTTCCCTACCTTATTCCTGTGCTGAGATACAGGCTGCTCCAATCCTGCTGTAAAATGCTTGATTTCGAGAGTGAGCGAAACTAATGAAAACATTGTTGGGGTAAAACCTAAAGGGAAAGACCTAGCACCAAATCCAATTTGCCATCTGATCTAACTTCTGGAGGCAGTCAAAATGAGCCTTAGAATTCTTCCCTACCTTATTCCTGTGCTGAGATACAGGCTGCTCCAACCTGCTGTAAAATGCTTGATTTCGAGAGTGAGCGAAACTAATGAAAACATTGTTGGGGTAAAACCTAAAGGGAAAGACCCTAGCACCAAATCCAATTTGCCATCTGATCTAACTTCTGGAGGCAGTCAAAATGAGCCTTAGAATTCTTCCCTACCTTATTCCTGTGCTGAGATACAGGCTGCTCCAACCTGCTGTAAAATGCTTGATTTCGAGAGTGAGCGAAACTAATGAAAACATTGTTGGGGTAAAACCTAAAGGGAAAGACCTAGCACCAAATCCAATTTGCCATCTGATCTAACTTCTGGAGGCAGTCAAAATGAGCCTTAGAATTCTTCCCTACCTTATTCCTGTGCTGAGATACAGGCTGCTCCAACCTGCTGTAAAATGCTTGATTTCGAGAGTGAGCGAAACTAATGAAAACATTGTTGGGGTAAAACCTAAAGGGAAAGACCTAGCACCAAATCCAATTTGCCATCTGATCTAACTTCTGGAGGCAGTCAAAATGATCCTTAGAATTCTTCCCTACCTTATTCCTGTGCTGAGATACAGGCTGCTCCAACCTGCTGTAAAATGCTTGATTTCGAGAGTGAGCGAAACTAATGAAAACATTGTTGGGGTAAAACCGAAAGGGAAAGACCTAGCACCAAATCCAATTTGCCATCTGATCTAACTTCTGGAGGCAGTCAAAATGAGCCTTAGAATTCTTCCCTACCTTATTCCTGTGCTGAGATACAGGCTGCTCCAACCTGCTGTAAAATGCTTGATTTCGAGAGTGAGCGAAACTAATGAAAACATTGTTGGGGTAAAACCTAAAGGGAAAGACCTAGCACCAAATCCAATTTGCCATCTGATCTAACTTCTGGAGGCAGTCAAAATGAGCCTTAGAATTCTTCCCTACCTTATTCCTGTGCTGAGATACAGGCTGCTCCAACCTGCTGTAAAATGCTTGATTTCGAGAGTGAGCGAAACTAATGAAAACATTGTTGGGGTAAAACCTAAAGGGAAAGACCTAGCACCAAATCCAATTTGCCATCTGATCTAACTTCTGGAGGCAGTCAAAATGAGCCTTAGAATTCTTCCCTACCTTATTCCTGTGCTGAGATACAGGCTGCTCCAACCTGCTGTAAAATGCTTGATTTCGAGAGTGAGCGAAACTAATGAAAACATTGTTGGGGTAAAACCTAAAGGGAAAGACCTAGCACCAAATCCAATTTGCCATCTGATCTAACTTCTGGAGGCAGTCAAAATGAGCCTTAGAATTCTTCCCTACCTTATTCCTGTGCTGAGATACAGGCTGCTCCAATCCTGCTGTAAAATGCTTGATTTCGAGAGTGAGCGAAACTAATGAAAACATTGTTGGGGTAAAACCTAAAGGGAAAGACCTAGCACCAAATCCAATTTGCCATCTGATCTAACTTCTGGAGGCAGTCAAAATGAGCCTTAGAATTCTTCCCTACCTTATTCCTGTGCTGAGATACAGGCTGCTCCAACCTGCTGTAAAATGCTTGATTTCGAGAGTGAGCGAAACTAATGAAAACATTGTTGGGGTAAAACCTAAAGGGAAAGACCTAGCACCAAATCCAATTTGCCATCTGATCTAACTTCTGGAGGCAGTCAAAATGAGCCTTAGAATTCTTCCCTACCTTATTCCTGTGCTGAGATACAGGCTGCTCCAACCTGCTGTAAAATGCTTGATTTCGAGAGGTGAGCGAAACTAATGAAAACATTGTTGGGGGTAAAACCTAAAGGGAAAGACCTAGCACCAAATCCAATTTGCCATCTGATCTAACTTCTGGAGGCAGTCAAAATGAGCCTTAGAATTCTTCCCTACCTTATTCCTGTGCTGAGATACAGGCTGCTCCAACCTGCTGTAAAATGCTTGATTTCGAGAGTGAGCGAAACTAATGAAAACATTGTTGGGGTAAAACCTAAAGGGAAAGACCTAGCACCAAATCCAATTTGCCATCTGATCTAACTTCTGGAGGCAGTCAAAATGAGCCTTAGAATTCTTCCCTACCTTATTCCTGTGCTGAGATACAGGCTGCTCCAACCTGCTGTAAAATGCTTGATTTCGAGAGTGAGCGAAACTAATGAAAACATTGTTGGGGTAAAACCGAAAGGGAAAGACCTAGCACCAAATCCAATTTGCCATCTGATCTAACTTCTGGAGGCAGTCAAAATGAGCATTTGAATTCTTCCCTACCTTATTCCTGTGCTGAGATACAGGCTGCTCCAACCTGCTGTAAAATGCTTGATTTCGAGAGTGAGCGAAACTAATGAAAACATTGTTGGGGTAAAACCTAAAGGGAAAGACCTAGCACCAAATCCAATTTGCCATCTGATCTAACTTCTGGAGGCAGTCAAAATGAGCCTTAGAATTCTTCCCTACCTTATTCCTGTGCTGAGATACAGGCTGCTCCAACCTGCTGTAAAATGCTTGATTTCGAGAGTGAGCGAAACTAATGAAAACATTGTTGGGGTAAAACCTAAAGGGAAAGACCTAGCACCAAATCCAATTTGCCATCTGATCTAACTTCTGGAGGCAGTCAAAATGAGCCTTAGAATTCTTCCCTACCTTATTCCTGTGCTGAGATACAGGCTGCTCCAACCTGCTGTAAAATGCTTGATTTCGAGAGTGAGCGAAACTAATGAAAACATTGTTGGGGTAAAACCTAAAGGGAAAAGACCTAGCACCAAATCCAATTTGCCATCTGATCTAACTTCTGGAGGCAGTCAAAATGAGCCTTAGAATTCTTCCCTACCTTATTCCTGTGCTGAGATACAGGCTGCTCCAACCTGCTGTAAAATGCTTGATTTCGAGAGTGAGCGAAACTAATGAAAACATTGTTGGGGTAAAACCTAAAGGGAAAGACCTAGCACCAAATCCAATTTGCCATCTGATCTAACTTCTGGAGGCAGTCAAAATGAGCCTTAGAATTCTTCCCTACCTTATTCCTGTGCTGAGATACAGGCTGCTCCAATCCTGCTGTAAAATGCTTGATTTCGAGAGTGAGCGAAACTAATGAAAACATTGTTGGGGTAAAACCTAAAGGGAAAGACCTAGCACCAAATCCAATTTGCCATCTGATCTAACTTCTGGAGGCAGTCAAAATGAGCCTTAGAATTCTTCCCTACCTTATTCCTGTGCTGAGATACAGGCTGCTCCAACCTGCTGTAAAATGCTTGATTTCGAGAGTGAGCGAAACTAATGAAAACATTGTTGGGGGTAAAACCTAAAGGGAAAGACCTAGCACCAAATCCAATTTGCCATCTGATCTAACTTCTGGAGGCAGTCAAAATGAGCCTTAGAATTCTTCCCTACCTTATTCCTGTGCTGAGATACAGGCTGCTCCAACCTGCTGTAAAATGCTTGATTTCGAGAGTGAGCGAAACTAATGAAAACATTGTTGGGGTAAAACCTAAAGGGAAAGACCTAGCACCAAATCCAATTTGCCATCTGATCTAACTTCTGGAGGCAGTCAAAATGAGCCTTAGAATTCTTCCCTACCTTATTCCTGTGCTGAGATACAGGCTGCTCCAACCTGCTGTAAAATGCTTGATTTCGAGAGTGAGCGAAACTAATGAAAACATTGTTGGGGTAAAACCTAAAGGGAAAGACCTAGCACCAAATCCAATTTGCCATCTGATCTAACTTCTGGAGGCAGTCAAAATGAGCATTAGAATTCTTCCCTACCTTATTCCTGTGCTGAGATACAGGCTGCTCCAACCTGCTGTAAAATGCTTGATTTCGAGAGTGAGCGAAACTAATGAAAACATTGTTGGGGTAAAACCTAAAGGGAAAGACCTAGCACCAAATCCAATTTGCCATCTGATCTAACTTCTGGAGGCAGTCAAAATGAGCCTTAGAATTCTTCCCTACCTTATTCCTGTGCTGAGATACAGGCTGCTCCAACCTGCTGTAAAATGCTTGATTTCGAGAGTGAGCGAAACTAATGAAAACATTGTTGGGGTAAAACCTAAAGGGAAAGACCTAGCACCAAATCCAATTTGCCATCTGATCTAACTTCTGGAGGCAGTCAAAATGAGCCTTAGAATTCTTCCCTACCTTATTCCTGTGCTGAGATACAGGCTGCTCCAACCTGCTGTAAAATGCTTGATTTCGAGAGTGAGCGAAACTAATGAAAACATTGTTGGGGTAAAACCTAAAGGGAAAGACCTAGCACCAAATCCAATTTGCCATCTGATCTAACTTCTGGAGGCAGTCAAAATGAGCCTTAGAATTCTTCCCTACCTTATTCCTGTGCTGAGATACAGGCTGCTCCAACCTGCTGTAAAATGCTTGATTTCGAGAGTGAGCGAAACTAATGAAAACATTGTTGGGGTAAAACCTAAAGGGAAAGACCTAGCACCAAATCCAATTTGCCATCTGATCTAACTTCTGGAGGCAGTCAAAATGAGCCTTAGAATTCTTCCCTACCTTATTCCTGTGCTGAGATACAGGCTGCTCCAACCTGCTGTAAAATGCTTGATTTCGAGAGTGAGCGAAACTAATGAAAACATTGTTGGGGTAAAACCTAAAGGGAAAGACCTAGCACCAAATCCAATTTGCCATCTGATCTAACTTCTGGAGGCAGTCAAAATGAGCCTTAGAATTCTTCCCTACCTTATTCCTGTGCTGAGATACAGGCTGCTCCAACCTGCTGTAAAATGCTTGATTTCGAGAGTGAGCGAAACTAATGAAAACATTGTTGGGGTAAAACCTAAAGGGAAAGACCTAGCACCAAATCCAATTTGCCATCTGATCTAACTTCTGGAGGCAGTCAAAATGAGCCTTAGAATTCTTCCCTACCTTATTCCTGTGCTGAGATACAGGCTGCTCCAACCTGCTGTAAAATGCTTGATTTCGAGAGTGAGCGAAACTAATGAAAACATTGTTGGGGTAAAACCTAAAGGGAAAGACCTAGCACCAAATCCAATTTGCCATCTGATCTAACTTCTGGAGGCAGTCAAAATGAGCCTTAGAATTCTTCCCTACCTTATTCCTGTGCTGAGATACAGGCTGCTCCAACCTGCTGTAAAATGCTTGATTTCGAGAGTGAGCGAAACTAATGAAAACATTGTTGGGGTAAAACCTAAAGGGAAAGACCTAGCACCAAATCCAATTTGCCATCTGATCTAACTTCTGGAGGCAGTCAAAATGAGCCTTAGAATTCTTCCCTACCTTATTCCTGTGCTGAGATACAGGCTGCTCCAACCTGCTGTAAAATGCTTGATTTCGAGAGTGAGCGAAACTAATGAAAACATTGTTGGGGTAAAACCTAAAGGGAAAGACCTAGCACCAAATCCAATTTGCCATCTGATCTAACTTCTGGAGGCAGTCAAAATGAGCCTTAGAATTCTTCCCTACCTTATTCCTGTGCTGAGATACAGGCTGCTCCAACCTGCTGTAAAATGCTTGATTTCGAGAGTGAGCGAAACTAATGAAAACATTGTTGGGGTAAAACCTAAAGGGAAAGACCTAGCACCAAATCCAATTTGCCATCTGATCTAACTTCTGGAGGCAGTCAAAATGAGCCTTAGAATTCTTCCCTACCTTATTCCTGTGCTGAGATACAGGCTGCTCCAATCTGCTGTAAAATGCTTGATTTCGAGAGTGAGCGAAACTAATGAAAACATTGTTGGGGTAAAACCTAAAGGGAAAGACCTAGCACCAAATCCAATTTGCCATCTGATCTAACTTCTGGAGGCAGTCAAAATGAGCCTTAGAATTCTTCCCTACCTTATTCCTGTGCTGAGATACAGGCTGCTCCAACCTGCTGTAAAATGCTTGATTTCGAGAGTGAGCGAAACTAATGAAAACATTGTTGGGGTAAAACCTAAAGGGAAAGACCCTAGCACCAAATCCAATTTGCCATCTGATCTAACTTCTGGAGGCAGTCAAAATGAGCCTTAGAATTCTTCCCTACCTTATTCCTGTGCTGAGATACAGGCTGCTCCAACCTGCTGTAAAATGCTTGATTTCGAGAGTGAGCGAAACTAATGAAAACATTGTTGGGGTAAAACCTAAAGGGAAAGACCTAGCACCAAATCCAATTTGCCATCTGATCTAACTTCTGGAGGCAGTCAAAATGAGCCTTAGAATTCTTCCCTACCTTATTCCTGTGCTGAGATACAGGCTGCTCCAACCTGCTGTAAAATGCTTGATTTCGAGAGTGAGCGAAACTAATGAAAACATTGTTGGGGTAAAACCTAAAGGGAAAGACCTAGCACCAAATCCAATTTGCCATCTGATCTAACTTCTGGAGGCAGTCAAAATGAGCCATTTGAATTCTTCCCTACCTTATTCCTGTGCTGAGATACAGGCTGCTCCAACCTGCTGTAAAATGCTTGATTTCGAGAGTGAGCGAAACTAATGAAAACATTGTTGGGGTAAAACCTAAAGGGAAAGACCTAGCACCAAATCCAATTTGCCATCTGATCTAACTTCTGGAGGCAGTCAAAATGAGCCTTAGAATTCTTCCCTACCTTATTCCTGTGCTGAGATACAGGCTGCTCCAACCTGCTGTAAAATGCTTGATTTCGAGAGTGAGCGAAACTAATGAAAACATTGTTGGGGTAAAACCTAAAGGGAAAGACCTAGCACCAAATCCAATTTGCCATCTGATCTAACTTCTGGAGGCAGTCAAAATGAGCCTTAGAATTCTTCCCTACCTTATTCCTGTGCTGAGATACAGGCTGCTCCAACCTGCTGTAAAATGCTTGATTTCGAGAGTGAGCGAAACTAATGAAAACATTGTTGGGGTAAAACCTAAAGGGAAAGACCTAGCACCAAATCCAATTTGCCATCTGATCTAACTTCTGGAGGCAGTCAAAATGAGCCTTAGAATTCTTCCCTACCTTATTCCTGTGCTGAGATACAGGCTGCTCCAACCTGCTGTAAAATGCTTGATTTCCGAGAGTGAGCGAAACTAATGAAAACATTGTTGGGGTAAAACCTAAAGGGAAAGACCTAGCACCAAATCCAATTTGCCATCTGATCTAACTTCTGGAGGCAGTCAAAATGAGCCTTAGAATTCTTCCCTACCTTATTCCTGTGCTGAGATACAGGCTGCTCCAACCTGCTGTAAAATGCTTGATTTCGAGAGTGAGCGAAACTAATGAAAACATTGTTGGGGTAAAACCTAAAGGGAAAGACCTAGCACCAAATCCAATTTGCCATCTGATCTAACTTCTGGAGGCAGTCAAAATGAGCCTTAGAATTCTTCCCTACCTTATTCCTGTGCTGAGATACAGGCTGCTCCAATCTGCTGTAAAATGCTTGATTTCGAGAGTGAGCGAAAACTAATGAAAACATTGTTGGGGGTAAAACCTAAAGGGAAAGACCTAGCACCAAATCCAATTTGCCATCTGATCTAACTTCTGGAGGCAGTCAAAATGAGCCTTAGAATTCTTCCCTACCTTATTCCTGTGCTGAGATACAGGCTGCTCCAACCTGCTGTAAAATGCTTGATTTCGAGAGTGAGCGAAACTAATGAAAACATTGTTGGGGGTAAAACCTAAAGGGAAAGACCTAGCACCAAATCCAATTTGCCATCTGATCTAACTTCTGGAGGCAGTCAAAATGAGCCTTAGAATTCTTCCCTACCTTATTCCTGTGCTGAGATACAGGCTGCTCCAACCTGCTGTAAAATGCTTGATTTCGAGAGTGAGCGAAACTAATGAAAACATTGTTGGGGTAAAACCTAAAGGGAAAGACCTAGCACCAAATCCAATTTGCCATCTGATCTAACTTCTGGAGGCAGTCAAAATGAGCCTTAGAATTCTTCCCTACCTTATTCCTGTGCTGAGATACAGGCTGCTCCAACCTGCTGTAAAATGCTTGATTTCGAGAGTGAGCGAAACTAATGAAAACATTGTTGGGGTAAAACCTAAAGGGAAAGACCTAGCACCAAATCCAATTTGCCATCTGATCTAACTTCTGGAGGCAGTCAAAATGATCCTTAGAATTCTTCCCTACCTTATTCCTGTGCTGAGATACAGGCTGCTCCAACCTGCTGTAAAATGCTTGATTTCGAGAGTGAGCGAAACTAATGAAAACATTGTTGGGGTAAAACCTAAAGGGAAAGACCTAGCACCCAAATCCAATTTGCCATCTGATCTAACTTCTGGAGGCAGTCAAAATGAGCCTTAGAATTCTTCCCTACCTTATTCCTGTGCTGAGATACAGGCTGCTCCAACCTGCTGTAAAATGCTTGATTTCGAGAGTGAGCGAAACTAATGAAAACATTGTTGGGGTAAAACCTAAAGGGAAAGACCTAGCACCAAATCCAATTTGCCATCTGATCTAACTTCTGGAGGCAGTCAAAATGAGCCTTAGAATTCTTCCCTACCTTATTCCTGTGCTGAGATACAGGCTGCTCCAACCTGCTGTAAAATGCTTGATTTCGAGAGTGAGCGAAACTAATGAAAACATTGTTGGGGTAAAACCTAAAGGGAAAGACCTAGCACCAAATCCAATTTGCCATCTGATCTAACTTCTGGAGGCAGTCAAAATGAGCCTTAGAATTCTTCCCTACCTTATTCCTGTGCTGAGATACAGGCTGCTCCAACCTGCTGTAAAATGCTTGATTTCGAGAGTGAGCGAAACTAATGAAAACATTGTTGGGGTAAAACCTAAAGGGAAAGACCTAGCACCAAATCCAATTTGCCATCTGATCTAACTTCTGGAGGCAGTCAAAATGAGCCTTAGAATTCTTCCCTACCTTATTCCTGTGCTGAGATACAGGCTGCTCCAACCTGCTGTAAAATGCTTGATTTCGAGAGTGAGCGAAACTAATGAAAACATTGTTGGGGTAAAACCTAAAGGGAAAGACCTAGCACCAAATCCAATTTGCCATCTGATCTAACTTCTGGAGGCAGTCAAAATGAGCCTTAGAATTCTTCCCTACCTTATTCCTGTGCTGAGATACAGGCTGCTCCAACCTGCTGTAAAATGCTTGATTTCGAGAGTGAGCGAAACTAATGAAAACATTGTTGGGGTAAAACCTAAAGGGAAAGACCTAGCACCAAATCCAATTTGCCATCTGATCTAACTTCTGGAGGCAGTCAAAATGAGCCTTAGAATTCTTCCCTACCTTATTCCTGTGCTGAGATACAGGCTGCTCCAACCTGCTGTAAAATGCTTGATTTCGAGAGTGAGCGAAACTAATGAAAACATTGTTGGGGTAAAACCTAAAGGGAAAGACCTAGCACCAAATCCAATTTGCCATCTGATCTAACTTCTGGAGGCAGTCAAAATGAGCCTTAGAATTCTTCCCTACCTTATTCCTGTGCTGAGATACAGGCTGCTCCAACCTGCTGTAAAATGCTTGATTTCGAGAGTGAGCGAAACTAATGAAAACATTGTTGGGGGTAAAACCTAAAGGGAAAGACCTAGCACCAAATCCAATTTGCCATCTGATCTAACTTCTGGAGGCAGTCAAAATGAGCCTTAGAATTCTTCCCTACCTTATTCCTGTGCTGAGATACAGGCTGCTCCAACCTGCTGTAAAATGCTTGATTTCGAGAGTGAGCGAAACTAATGAAAACATTGTTGGGGTAAAACCTAAAGGGAAAGACCTAGCACCAAATCCAATTTGCCATCTGATCTAACTTCTGGAGGCAGTCAAAATGAGCCTTAGAATTCTTCCCTACCTTATTCCTGTGCTGAGATACAGGCTGCTCCAACCTGCTGTAAAATGCTTGATTTCGAGAGTGAGCGAAACTAATGAAAACATTGTTGG